>NC_138928.1:2024500-2261085 GCF_965231255.1 Vanellus vanellus | reverse complement strand
GGTGTTGTGGATTTTTCCTGCTTTTTTGTTAGCCGAAGGCTGCTGCTGTAGTTGTTGTGAAGACATTTGGTAAATAAACAGCTGAGCTGATTGGCCGGGAATGTGTGGGCGGTCGAGGTGGCTGCTGCCGATTTGGTTAAGGTTGGAGAGAAGGCTGAGAGAAAACAGCATGCTCGGGAACCAAAGGGCGGTGCAACCTGACGACTGGCCATGCCTGGGTCATGTGAAACGACACCAGCCAAGCTGAATGGGGCGCGCTGGTCACATGACGCTGAAAGGGCTAGTTGACTGGCTAATGCAGACTCAGAGGGTGGTGAGAAGAGACATGATGGTGACTCTGTAACGGGTTCATTTTTATTAATAGATGGACCAAAAAGCATAAAAAAAATGAAAAACAAGCCATCAGTACAACCATCTATTAGCTAACAAATACTCCTAATGTGTTATTTTTCAACAGCAAAAGGGTAAGCTTGAAACCCTGACCCGAGGACTTCACTCACCTGCAACAGGTAAATTCAGTCCTGCAAAAACCACGTTGCAGACTTAAGCGGCCAGACACACTAGTCTGGGTCCAAGAACTTGTCAGTTACCAAAAATCCTACTATATTTTAGAGCTGGGTTTGCAAACCTCAAGTGACAGCATCGTCACACGATGTTTTAATTCCAAACTAACACTAAAGTGTAAAGATTCCAGATGTTTAGAGCAACTGTTACTCAATCTATTATTAAACAGCTGCCTACTCGGAAAGTATTTAAATTGTGCAAACAAAGCGGAGAAACACATCTGTATGGAAATGCTAACCTGCTGTATGTCATGTTTTGCCATTATGGAATAAAGGAAAGGAACAGCCTAAGTTGAAGTATTGGGAAGAAAGGGAAAGTGTGACTAGAAGATGAGCAGATTTTAGAAGGAACGAGGATAAGTCCAGGATAGAGGGCGCTGACTACCAACTTGCACAGTGACCTAAGGACAAAAGCCAACATTCAACACAACTTAAGTTCACCTTGATTTTGTGGGGTTTTGGGGTTTGATTTTTTTTTTTGGCATTTGCCATCTCCAAATTGTGATCAGATAGATGAATGTTATCCATCAACATGCTTTTAAAAAGCCTGCTTCTAGGATGCTAAGTGGTAACAGTGCCAACAGCTCTACAAGTGTACTTTGACCTAGGGTACCTGCGGCGCGGAGGAGGACTTCTTCTGCGATAGTCATCTCTAGGACGCCGGCCCCAGGATGGAGGTGGACCACGGTTCCGACTCCGTTTCTCACCATTGGAGAGCTCCACTCTGACACGACACCCACAGAGGGTTCTGGGAAAACGGATTGACATCAGTTAGCATTTCCAGGCACAAGTCTGCACATCTAAGCATACAGAATCGAGAGAGGGAAAATAGACAAGGGGAAAAACATTGTCTATACACATTAGCCAAAGTACGCAGTATTCAGAGTCTAAAAAGTACACTCCAGAATGACAGAGAAAAGGCCCAGCCACTTCTGAAAGCTCACCATGCTATTAAAGCAGGCAGAGAAGGAACCAAGGAGCGTCCCTGACCAGTTTTGCCTGTTTATAGTAACACCATCTTGAATCTAACTAACGTGCACCAAGAGGTCCAAGTCATCTCTAACTTGGGAGTCAAATTCTAAAGTGTAAAATTAACTGTCCCAATACTATTCCTGCACTATTAAGAAAGACTACCCTTATATAAACATGCAAATAAATATTGCACAACAAACAGGTCAAGTTTTTTGCTAGCTGAAGCTTCCCAATTTAAACTGCAGCACTACCCACAATTTCTCTTATTTTCACCAGGCAAGCCAAACACACAAGAAGCACATTTTTACCTTCCATCTAGTTCTCTTACTGCATCAGCTGCATCTCGTGGATCTTCAAATTCCACAAAGGCAAAGCCGGGAGGATTTCTTGCCACCCATACACTGCGCAGAGGTCCATAGTAGCCAAAAGCTCGCTCTAATTCAGTTTTGTTGCCATTGTTTCCAAGGTTACCCACATAAACCTTGCAGTCCAGCGGACAAGAGTCACGATGCATAGCTAGGACAAAAAAAAAGCTCATATATATTTAACATACTACAAGTGCTTATTCACTGACAAGAGAAGTAATTCTGCTGATTGCTTTTCCCAAAAACTTCAACAGCGGTATAACATGACATCATAAAAATATTAACCTGTGTGGAAGGGGGGGGGGGGGGAAGAGTGTTTAAAGCTAAACAGGAGAGCTAGCTGCTATATCATAATCATGATTAAAATTCACTACTTCAACCAATTTCGTTTACTTTTAAGGCACCCAACTTTTAAAGGGGTGTTTCTCTGCGTCCCTCTCCCCTTCCCCTGGGTTACATCGGGGGCCGGGCCTGCAGGGGGAGCGCTGCGCGGGAGAAGGGCTCCATTGTTCTCGGAGCGGGATTCCGGGGAGGCTGCGCACTCCGGGGAAAGCGGCAACACCATCTCCAGAAAAGGCCAGGCCGGGAGCGCTCGGGGAATCCCTCCAGAGAGTCTCCTCAGCTCTGCGTGAGGAACCAGCGCTCCCCCGGAGTGGGCGGGAAAGGCGCCACACCACCCCCGCGGCACCTCCCGCCCGGCCGCACCTCGCCTGACTGGCCACTGAATAAAGGCGGCGAGCGGGCTCTTCAAGGCAATCCGTGGCCTACCCGCCTTCTCCCCGCCCGGCTTTCCTCAGCGTGGCGGCAGCCACCGCCCGCGGCCCAGCTTTACAAAATGGCGGCTGCTCTTTGTTTGCCGCCACCGGGCCCCGCCGCATCCATCCGCCCTGCAGGGAACCGAGACCGCAGGTGCCGCCTCCCCCCCGCCCTCCGAGGAGGTGAAGATCCTCACCGATGCTAAGAGGGAGGGCGCGCGAAGGGAGCCCGCGCTAAATTCGTAGCCGACTCGACCCTCAACGAGACTCCCGCTCCGCTTTTCCTCACTGGACAAAATGGCGGCGGGCGCCTACTCCGCCCGCCCTTATATACGGCAGCCCGCTTCCACGTGACCCCACCCGACAGCAAATCAGAAGGCGCCGCTCCGCTGATTGACAGCTCGCCTCATCCCGCCGCCTCCGCGCGGCCCTAACCAGCGGCGGGCGGGCTCTTCCTCAGAGACAACGGCGGGAGCCCCGCGGCCACTCCGCAGGCCCAAAACTCCGCTTTAGAAACCGATTATCCAGGGAAAACTCCAGGTCCCTGAAATCAGGAAACGGCAACACGCCCGGGGAGGCTGTTTGGCTGGCTAAAAGGAAAAAGGTTTTCTTTCCTTTTGTGTCTCTCTGACCCGGTGGGATCCATTCAGGCCGTGTTTTTTAAGCATCATTGCCTCATCATCAGTATTTTACACCTATGAAGGCTTTGATTCACTAATAACCATTTCTCCCCATGGGCAGGGGCTTTAAATAAATGTGTTGAGCAAACCACTTTTAACCCATAGTTTTTTGTAAATTTTATGTCTGGGTTTCCACCTACTGAGGTACAAAAGAGGGAAGTGATTTTTTTTCAGCGCTCAATAGAAAAAAAGAGGATATGAACTGAGGAATTTTAGTCACAGAGGGCATTGTTAGTGGTGTTGATGTGCTTTACTGAACTCATTCATTTAGCTAGGACATACGAGTTTTAACATTTAAAAAAATAACTTGCTTCAGAGGGGCTGCCTTAGGTAACAGACCTCTTGTTTTGGGTTATCAGGTAATGTGAAAAACCCATCCGAGACTGTTACTGCAATAAACTTCTCCAAAAGCCGTATCTGTAGGCTGTGCTTAATCCAGACTTTACCTTTTTGACTTGGGCCAGACAAGACAAATTAATCTGATACAAGTATAATTAATAATACTTTAACTAATATTATGCGTGATAAGGCATTTTGAGTACAAATTAATGCACATGCACTGTGTTTTCCAAGCAGGAACCGTGCAGTGGCTGGAGCATCCTCAGTCTATCAGGATTGTACCGACACGTAAAAAAAAAATACTGGAATTAAAGACAATTAGCTGGCATAATTCATTAGAATCTTCTGAAATCTTTTGCAGCATCCCTTATTATTTTTAAGACCCTCTTAGTAAAATCTCCCAAGGGTCAAAATTGGCAAAGGGGAAAAACAGCAAGGATTTTGATGCTGTAACATATTTTTATCATGGGTACAGTTATCTCACAGTTACTGTCTTTTAATTAAAGAAATTATGGTTATTAGCTGATGGTTAATTTCCTGAGGCAACACAAACAAAAGAAATAATTTGAAGCTTTCTTGGGGCTGTTCAGTATATCTGTATATCTTCATGATTTCTTTGAGATGGTGATTTCCCATGCTCATCTTCCTTCTCAACTGGCGTTTGCAACATGAACTAGACCCTGCCTCATATCACATAATGTACATTTGAAATACGATTAAAGTTTTGCAATAATGTCTATATAGAAAAAAAAAAAAAAAGAAATCAAAACACACCAAACATCAGTTAGAGAGCAACTCGGATAACCTTGTAACCGTAACAGATCCTTTAACTTCATACCAAAGTTACACGACATGTGAAAATAATGACAGATGACAGACTTGGTAAGAAATGATTTATTCTGAAGTAGGTTCACCTCCTGCAAAGCAAATGGGGCATTCAGTGCCCATCCAGGACATTATCACCTGTTTTATTCAAGGCACTTGGTACCTGGGCTTAGGCCCACCACCATGCTTTATAAATCACATACCCTAAAAAGCATGTCATCCAAACATAATCCATTTTCAGTTTGCTTTTGGTGTTAGAAAGAAACTACACATGGCACATAACCGTGACAAAAGGCAGAGGTCAGGACAAAGGCGACTGTAGTCAGCCAAAAACCCAACCTATTTCCACAGCCGGTTTTAGGACGCCCCAACACGGGCACACAGCACTTCAGTAATTCGAAAGTCAGCATTTTGATTGTCCTCCGAAAGATGATACTCTGAAACAGCTCTGAGTGGCACTACATATGTGTACATATATACATACAGAGAAGCTGCATTGTGTTGCATTACTTTCTTCCTTATTCCAAGTTTATATGATAGTGTTTGAAAAATCCTGCTTCATTGCAACTCTCTTGCTTTTGCAGTAAGAAAAAGCCATTTGTGTCCAATATTTATGAGATGTACAGAACTTTTACATTCATCGGATCTTCCATGGAAGGAAGGAGAGAACATTGACCCACCAAATCTCCTTTAACCAGGTGGGCTAGATTGAAAAGGCACCTAAACCCGCACAGTTACAGTGGAGCACAGCCACCTACAGGACCAGAATCCATGACCAGACTCGTGAAGTTTGGTGTTATATTCAAGCTGCTATCACCGTTTCTGAGATTTAAATTTCACATAAGAAAATGAACATATTCTAGCTGTTATGGTTTGGCAGAAACCTCAGCTATGTGAGCCAAATTTAAGGGATACTTTGGGAGACAGACAATATTTACTGAATATTTCTATCAGCAATAAGATCTTAGAGTTACTCCTCAACCAAACCTAGACATTAGCAAAAACATTTACTGGCATGATTCTATTAGAGAACAGTCTTTTGTGAGGAAGTGTCATCACACGAATGCAACAGGAACTGGTCTGAGGAGACAAGCTGACTGCAGTCATACCTCAGCTAGCTGCCTGGGAAGTTCTGGTGGATTCAATCCATTTTCGCATCATGCCCATAGACCAACCTTTATGAAGGCTATTTTCTAAAGAAACAGTGGCTTACACTTGCCTGATCTTTAGATATGTTACAACGAGCTTGAGTAAGCTTATTCCCACCATGACTGCTCTTCTGTTTACAGGGTACAAGTCCCTGTCCCTTATACCCTCACTTTTAAAATGTATACATTTTTACACTGCGAAAGCTTTTAGCTGTTCCTCAGACCTTAAGTAAAGGGAGACTGAAACAAGAGACTGTAATTTATACATCATGCACCTAAACTAAGATACCCTCAGCATCCAGTGCAGGGACATGGCATGACCAAGACTGAAGCACTTTGGGATTAGTTAGCAAGAAGTCCATTTACTTGAATGACATGCCACTTGGAGACTCCTAGTTCCCCATCTTTCCAGGTGTGAGCCTTCTGCTGTTGTTGGGGTCCCACCTCCTTCTACATGTCTTACATCTGAGTGCTGGACGTCGATCCCAGCCCCAGCCCCTCTGCTGGGAGCCCCGTGACCTCTGCACAGCAGCAGACTGACGCACCGCTCTCCCTGGGGGCCAGTGCACCATTTGCTGCAACTATAAAGAAATAAGAAATCCAGACCAGCTCTTGGGCCAATGTGGTCCTTTAAGAAACATCATCTTGGTCCTACAGACATTAGCAACCTGACACCCCCTCTAGAATAAAGACCTCTAATCTGGGGACAAGATACCGGATTCTCAGGTCAGCTGAGGGCTCCCCTGTTCCTCAGGCGGGATTTGGGTCTGCCGCTGGAGCTCAGCTCTCAGCCCAGCTGGGGTCAGCATCCCCCAGCCCAGCCAAATCGAGCTGTGGGCACCAGATGGCGGCATTCTCCTCTGGCAGGGGCAGACCCCGGAGCTGCTCTCCAGGGGAGGCAGACCCCATGGTACTGGGGCGTACACCTCCTCTTAATTTACTTTTTTTTTTTTTTCCCCGGATTGTTCTCAGCAGACTTCCCCAGACAGACTGCAACGCTGCGGAATCAGGGGTAAGCTCAGAGAGCCCAGTGGGTGTTACAGAAGCAGCACAAGGGACCGGAGGCTTTGTCTCAGCTTCACCTGAATTTGTTTTGCACACAAAAATATATTACATCTGGAGGCTATTTTGGGAAGGACAAAAGAGAGTCAGCCCCAGGCCTGGCTCCAGGGCAGGTTTTGCAGGACAACACACTTACCTTTGCTACTGTGTTCAGATAGAGCTGTGAGTCTCGGGCACTTCCGTAAATCTGGCTTGAAATCACAAAATGGAAAATTCAAAGTGAGCCTGACTCACTGCTCTTCAACTCTAATTTTAATCCCCTGGAAGATGGGAGTTCTCTCTGTGATGATGCAGTATGTAGTGGATTAGGTGCCAGGATTTAAAACTGCCCACACAGTCCAGACACCGGCCCTGGAGCCTACCCGCCCCCCCCCCCCCCCCCCCTCCCAAATGCGATTACTTACGCCTCTTCGGATTGCACAAGACTGTCCCCCCAGCAACGAGAAGAGCTATAAGCACCCAAATGGAGGGCAAGACCAGAGCTTGCTGTCTAGGAGCTGAATTTCATCTCCTTTAAATGGTTACCGAAGAGATGCTGCTGCTGCTGGCTCCCTCCTCCCGGGGCAGAGGGCTAGTGATGGCCCCCCGTAGTGAGGAGTGATGCGGGTGTGGTGGCCCAAAAGTCTTGGTGGCCTCCGGGTTTGCTTCGAGGTGTCATTTCCTCTGATCTCTCAATTAGGGAGGCCAGGAAGGGAGAGCAGCTATTCATTAGCAGCTGCTTCACCAGCAGCTCAGGGGAACTATATTTACCATCCAAGTGTGGTCAAACAGTTTCCTCTCAACAGGGCGGTGTCTTTCTTTCCACACACCGCACTGAACAGCTAATATGAATTTTAGTCTGTTAAGCTAAGAGCAGTGAGGGGAAAAAACAAGTACAAAACCAATCCAAAAAAACAAAGTAGATTTTTACATTCAAGAAGCACGAAGCCGTGTGGAGCCCACACTCCTGTTACTGGTGAGTAACAGAGAACAGCACGTTGATAAAAACTCATCAGATCTGTCTGTCCATCTCCCTACAGATGGAGGATCCCTTTGATGCAGTACAGTCTTTGTCTAATTAAGTTTTTAAATCCCAGGCAAGAGGATCCCCCTTGTCCTAAGGAGGCTATTTGCACATTTTCTTTGCTTTCTGTTCCCTTCCCCCATTCCTTTTTTCCCCTCAACTGGGCCTCCAGGCTTTCTCACTCCTTTTTCTCTCATGCTCTGCAGCAAGCCATATTCCCTTCCTCCCCCACCTGCCTCCCCGGGGAGAGGACTGGAAAGCAAAACAAAAGAATCACTCACTGGGAAACCGTAATTTGCACAGCCCTCCTCACTCAAACCCTCCCACTGACAAAGGTGATTGAAGAGCAAAGGCAACCCTCTAAGGAGAAGTCAGGCCTTACAGCCAGGAAAAGCCAGAGGGTGGGAGCGAAGGCTTTGAAGCCAAGGCTGAGACCTTTGATGGCTCCAAGTGTGCCTGGAGGGAGGCCGCGAGGTCACCAAACTCCAGTCAGCTGGGTTTGCTGGCTACTTCCCTGGCAAAATGGGCTCTCGGTCGGCTCTACGATGGCCAGAGCTCTTGCAGAGATTAATCTATGCCAGCTAATAAAAGCAGCTGGGAATGCTGTTCCTACAATTTCTCCTTGTGAAATCAGCAACGCTCCCGTCATAGTTAGAAGTATTAACCACTATGTGTGTGGCCGTGGTAGAAGCTGCGCAATGAACGCATTTTATATTTTCTTCAGAAATACTGCAAAGCATGGAAATCAATCCCTGCAAGCATCTCTTCCCTAAAGCGCTGCTAGTGCCAGTAACTCTTTGCACAGGATGCTCCTCAAAGATATATCGCAACTTCAGCGCAGTCTGTTCTCACGTACACCTCGCAGGGAGATGTTACAAAGTCACATCCAAGGTTATTTTGACTTCTTCTAAGTCCCTGGGTGGAAAGAAATACCCAGTGGAAGAACGTAGCCATGGCAATGTGGTTTGGCCATTACGGAATGCTTCAAGTGCCCATTTACCCATCCCATGTCAGCATCTCTGGCCTGCCTGCGGTACCTCGGATAAATGCCATATTAGTTTTTCCATTGGAGATGCGGGTAACTGCATTCAATGAAAACCCATTATATATAATGTAGACTCGAAAAGTTCAAGGATGAATTAGACCAGATGTTTTGGACATGACTTTGGCCAAGGCATATTAGTCCTTGAAGATGTAACTAAGAAACCTTGGTTTCACAGGCAGATAATTCAGTGTAACTGCAGCGTAACTGCTACCCTGGAAACTAAGATGCGACGCAGGCCCCTGTTTTACCAACATTTAACAAATGTCATCTTTAATTGGTGATACACTTTGTTCTCTTTAAAAAGTGACACTCTTCTTAACAATTGGGACTCACGTAATGAAATCAGGAACGCTTATTTGACTGCTCTGAAATAGAGGGGCTCAAAATAAGCTGTCATGAGGAATATAAGAAAAAGTAATTTGCTGTCCATAGAAGCTGCGAGAATAGATGAGATCGTGCGGACACTGCTAATAGGGCCTGCCTCCCTTTGGACAATGTGTTTGTGTTCACCTGAGACTGGGTTTAACAGGAGGGAATGGCTGTGAAAGGAACCGGTAGCTTCTGGTAACAGTAAGCAAATTACCTCTTCAATCCTTCCAGGGAATTTTTCCTCACGAGTGACAAATACATTCACTTTCTTTCACTTTGAGAAATAGGAACTGGTCCTCTTAAATAGCCTAGTGTTGCAGCCAAGCGGTCCAGCCACATCCTGACTATCCAAATTCTATTGAAATTACCTGGTTAGAGATCTTAAAGTGAGTACCGAACCTCACAGGGCATCAACTCGTATGGTTTCAAAGCATATCAGAATTTGGCTTTTTGCCTGAGCTACTACTTGCATTTTTATTGTTTAGTCAGTTGATAAGTCTTCTCCATATCTCCCCAGTTTCCAAGATTTAAAGCAAGTATGTTTACTGTACAATCAATGGATTTAAATGAAATTTGAATGGAACATTAAAATCCAGTGGGATCTTATTTACCAGCTCCTCAGATTTTCTGTGAGTAACTGTCCCATTTTGCTGATTGTCTGATAACTGGCATTACAGAGTTCATCAGTGGTGTTGATTTTAGATTCCTCCTATGTAACAGTAGTGTCCTATACATGGGTCTATGCAGACAGTGAAGGAGAGAGACCTCTTTTGCATACCAGAGATGTTTTTCCTGATCAAACCTGGAACAACAGGTTTGAATATCCCTTTTCCATCGTTTTGGAGCACAGGACTGCTGTGTAAGAATACAAAGTTCTCATGGAAGAGGAGAGCCAGCAAAGGAGTAAGATACTGTCCACAAACTTGTGATCTTTTCCTTAGTCACAGCTGAACAAAACATTTTAGAATCCAAGATTTATTATGGCTAGAGACAGGGAGCTGTCTCATTTCACTGACACAAGAGGAAAGGTCTTAGTCACAAAGTGCTGTAGAGATCATTTCTATTGTTTCTGTGGTTTCTGGGCAGGTATAAAAGAAGGTGAAAGGCAGTCGTCGTCATTGCAACTGGAACGTTGTGAGAAGACTGGCAAAGGAGACACATCTGCGCAGATCAGAACTTCATCGTGATCTCTATAAGATCATCAGTAAGTAGATAATGTTACTTTTGTAACTGGAAGATGCTTTTAATTAATACATAGTTTATTGTTGATCACAATAGGAAAGCATAGTTATCCATGATGTATGAGCAGGAGTTCTACATTAGCATAATTGAAAATATCATATAGCATGTAAATACACACATATCTAGATGTATATTTATGTGTATGTATCTGTATTTAAACCAGAAAATTGTAAATTGGAACTAGTACCTGTTTGCTCTTTCATGTCTAGTTTAATTGGAGCATACTGTCCAAGAAAATTACTCACAAATTAGTGGAGTAGACTTTATTAAGAACAAGCTTATTTTTTACAACCAAATGTATAATTTGCCTTTCTATCCAGTCACTGACAATTCAAGTTAGTGTAAAGAAAAGTCATTTGAGCAGATGCTGAGTTTTTTATTAACCCAAGCTGCTTCTGCACAAAAAGAAATATTTCTTCAAAAAATTAGTAGCTTCATTATATGGGTACATATCTTTACTTTCTTACATAACAATTTAAATGCTGCAACTTTTGTTTTGTTGTCCATCTGGTTTTGATGTAACAGTTAATACAGGATTTGCTTGTAAATAACTAAAGGGACAGGCTGGAGCCAATCCTAAAAGCAGGGTAGAGTCATTAGTGTAAAAAATGCAGAAATTTTAACGATAGACCTGGCATTAAAGGAGCAGTGGGCTCAAAAGGATGGTAGACAGAGGCGTACCAATGGCAGGAGCAGAGACAGAACTGAATGCAGTTATAACGTAGATGAAAATAATCATTGCACAATTGCATTTCCTAGTTGTCACTTCCCTAAGCCAGAAATCCACTTTTTAAGAGAAAAGAAACCCGCTATCAGTCTAATACCATGTTCATGCAGTGGCAGATTTGGATGTCAGCACTCGTACTGCTTGTGGAAAAGGTTGTATTATTATATGTCTGAATCCTGGGGCTGTGTACACCTTTTAACTTGCTCTGCACGGGTCAGTCTTAAACTCTTTTTGAAAACTGTGACGGATGTCTTAGGCAACAATCCTGATCTTTTTGTTAAATTTCTGCTAAGTTTTTATCAGGAAGGTCTCTTGTCAGTTCTAAAGGAAATAACCTCCTGTGCTTGCAAATGCACAAGAGTGGGAAGTAGTATATTGAGAAGCAATAGTGGAAAAGGTGATTAGGACTCTTAACAAGGCAATGGAGAAATATACTATGAAATCTATTCATCTTTTACTGGCCTACGTTACAAATCCACATGTCTGATGTTCTGGGAGTTCCTGGGATGATGTAGCATAGTACAATGCTCCACTTTTATCAGTGCTTAAAGGCTGAAATTCATTTTGTCAGGTGAAAGAAAGAACAGAGGAAAAAAAGATTTTTGATCATCCTGTCAGCTTCTTGTCCCGTGGAGCAGATTTAAAGAAGAGAGAAAATGTTCCTGCCCCAGAGATCTCTGCAGATGGTTACATTTTTGGCAATTCTTTTTTTTGCCTGTTTTGCAACATGTCAAGACACTGAAAAGTAAGCAACATCATCCTTTTATTTAATATCGTTAGAAGACTGCTTGCCTTTGATTTAATGGGCTGTATTCTCCACTGCTGTCGTTTACTCCAGGGCATAGTGGAAGGAAAATTCTATACATTTGATACAGCAACATTTTATGTTGTCCTGTATGGAGTATAAAATTAGACCAATTGCATTTTTAGATGCATAACATATACCACATTTCAGTTGATGCTTTTAAACAGTGTAGCAAACCATCTAAGGATGTTCAACGCAAGCCATGGAAATGGCACATCCATATTTATGTTCCCATTCAGATCCAAATCTGCAGTGGGAGGCTATAGCTGCACTTATTTCTTATCTAAACAGCTTGAAATCCAGAAATATTTGCATCTCAGAATTAGCCTGCCCTCCCCAGTCATATTTCGCTTAACATTTTTGGTATATCTGAAGAAAATAAGGATTTATTTTCATTTCGTGGACACCGCTGATTTCAGTTAGATTACTCCTGATGTACAGCTCTGGAAGGAAAGAATCAATCCCTAAAATCCTAGAATACTAAGGTTACGAAAATGGAATTTTAGGCTGGTATTTAAGCCAAAAAGGAAAAAAAAGGTGATTCAAGGTATACCTTTTGGGAATGGCTTAGTGTTTCAGCTTCCCGTCTTCTGGAAGCAGCTGCCTGGCTGCCTCCCAGGCTGCCAACGCTAGCCTGCCTGGGAGCGCGCACGCTGAGGGCTTGGCAAGGGTCACGTTGGCCAGGGGCACCAGCGCTACCAGTCTTGCCTTGGGACTGTTCTCCACACGGTCTGGAGACACTACCAGTGCTCCTTCCTCAGCTTAGAGAAGCATCTAAGATTGATGGATGCAGATCAGCTTGGATCTGGCTCTGCTCGGTTCCTAACTAACTCTTTCTTCCCCTTGCAGTAAAAGAGCGGTGACGGAGCATCAGCTCATGCATGACAAAGGGAGGGCGTTTCAAGGGCTGAAGCGCCTGATGTGGCTCCACAATGCCCTAGGTAGCGTGCACACAGCCAGCAGCAGGGATATTTCGCTTTCAAATGGCATGTGGGATTCGCAGAAGAGCCAAGATCCCTCAGATCTCTACAACAGCATCAGCACTGACGAGACTTCAAGCCTGATGAAGCAGCTGCTGGAACTGATGGAAAAAGAGCAGGGCTTCCCCCCATTAAAGCAGCTCGATTTGCTGCAGTATGAGAAGACCCCAAAGGGTAACTGGAACCCACAAGACCTTTTCAACCTCCTTCAAATCAAAGAGCTGGGCACCAAGAGCAATCCTAGCAGCCAGCCACAGAGCATTTCCCACTAGCCTCAATCCAGCTCAGTCCATCCATTGCTTTAGATGTGTGATGTTGTAAGGAAAAGCTCTAGCGCAAAGGTGAATCGCAAAAGAAAAACTATATCCATTTGTTCCATTAACTACTCCTAGATGTTGAATAGAGACCCTTGTAAGGACCCGGTTCTCCCCCCACAGGCAGCCCATGTACTGTGATTGTGAGATGGGGTCATTTGTCACAGGCCAGAAATCTCTCTGTCTGTCCCTGGGCCCTCCCTCCTACCTTATGCAGCTCTTTGTAGCTCCTGTAGCCCACATGTAGCAGGAAGTTTGGCTCATTAATCTGCATATTCACAGGCTCATCTGCAGTCTAATGGTTTGACTCATGAAGAAGCAGTTACGTCCTCATACAGATTCTCTTCTGTTTCACACCTGCCTGCAGTTCTGCCCTGCTCTGCACCAGGAATGACTTTCCTTATACTTTTAATTCCAAAGGTTTTTTGCTATTTCTCCAGCTTACAGAATGTTTTAAGTCTCTCATCTCTCAGGTTTTCCTTCAGGGTGGCAAACTTTTTGCCAGGCCACAGAGGTAGAAGTTGGCAGCGATCTCCCTGCTCCCAGCTGAAGCCCTAGACACACTGGGGGAAGAGATGAGAATCAGCTTCTAGGGTCCCTGTTTGAGCCTTTTGTTTCAAGACTTCCTACCTTTTCTTTGTTCAGGTGAAATCTTCTCCAAGAGCTCCCACAGCGTATCAAGTTTTCTCGGCAGAAAACCAGCTTCACGAGGCCATCTGTGTTTCCTGAAAGAGGCAGCACATGATTTTGCTATTCACCTTTAACAGCAAAGTGACCGGCTCTGTCTAAGCAAAGCAAGGTCCAGTTTAATTGCAAAATTAATCTTTCAGAAATTATATGTCATGTGTGCTACAAATATATCAGCATTTCCATCACGTAGGGACTATACATGCTGTTTTAAATCCTGAAATTCCTGTTGCTCATAGACTTCAACTGCATTTGCAGAAGGTATTTCTTAGTGATTAAACCCCAGGAACTCCTTGATGTTGTTAACAATAAAACCCCTTTTCACCCTCTGAATTCCACTTGCTTGTTTTTTGGTGGAAATGTAAGTAAAATGAAGCAAAACTCTCTTTTGCTAATACCTCCACATTATCTGGGATGGGTACGGAATTACATTTCTTTTGTCATGCCATTCCTCAAAGCTCCCCGTTAAGATTCCCAAGGCCACACAAACCATTACTGATACCGATGGTTTCAGATGCCCCTAAAGAGCAGAAACGGCCGAGATGCAAATGGGCTATACTGCCCAAGCCAGGAGTTTGCTGGGCTAGGACGTGGGAGCCCTTCCCCAAGCCCACCTCCAGGCTGTGCCAGACCTCAGAGCCAGGGGATGACACCCAGGGGACCTGACAATGACACCCTCAACCCTCTGGGAAATCGCTGTGGATCACTCCCTCTGCCCTCGCGCTTGTGGCCTCCTCACAGCCCGAGGGACCCTCTCCTGAGCCTGGCGAGGCTAAAGTGATCGTGGGGGCACCTGTCCCCGAGTACGCCTCACCCCAGCGGTCACCACATGGTGACCCACTGCATCGGTACCCCGTGGGGATAGGGAAAACCCACCCTGCCGTGCCCCGCGGGGCGGACGGGGAGGTGAGAGGGTGTTCTGCTAAGCCCCAGGTCTCTGCGCCATGGCGGGGAGGAGGCCGGCCTGCCTGCCTGCCTGCCTTCCATCCCTCCTCCCCACAACGGCTCCCCAGGCCTGTGGGAGCAACGCAGGCAGGCCGGCACCCCGCGGCTTGGTACCTCCGGCCAGGCCCAATGGAGAAAAAGCAAAATAAAATGGGTGGATGCAGCCGCCCTCCCCGCAGCCGGGCCCGCACCTCTTCCCTCAGCGGCGCCCGCGCCCCATCAGCGCATCGCGCATGCGCCAGAGCGCGCATCACCCTCCCCACGCCGGCGCCCGGCCTCCATGCGCATGCGCCGCTGGCGGGAGAGGGTGTGGCGCGGTAGCCCCGCCCCCTCGGGCAGAGGGCGGGGCCGGCAGGATGGTGGCGCATGCGCGCTGCCCTAGCGGTCCCTGGGGCGCTTGTCCCGTCTGGGTCTCCGTCGGTGCGGGGGGCGGCGGTAGCGGCGCGGGGGCTCCGGTCGCCCCGTCCCCCCACCCCACCCGACCCCACCCGCCAGTTCCGTCCCGCCTCTCCGCAAGCGTTTCGTCTGACTCGGTCGGCGCTGGGACCCCGCCGTCGCCTTTAGCTCCTCGCCGTCCCCCCCTCCCGGGGGGCTCCGGTAAGCCGCCCCCGCCTCGTTGCCGTGGCGATCCCCGTGTCCCCTCCGCCCGGTGCTCCGTATTCTCTCCCCGCGATCCTGCCTTCCTCCCCCCGGGGCCCTTTGCCGCTCCCGGTGGGGGGGAGCGAGGGCCGGCCCTCCCCCGGCTCCGGTGGGGCTGGCAGCGGGGTCCCTCCAGCGGCGAGGGCCCGGGGGCGGCGAGGACACCCTCCTCCCCCTCGGTGTGTGTCGGGGGAGTTTGGGCCCCTTTTGTCCCTTTCCGGTGATGCTGTCGGGCCCCTCCGCCAGCCCGGCGGGTCGGGCCGCACGAAGGGCAGCGGAGCCGCCGCCCCCGGGGGCTGCCTGGCCCCCGAACGGCTCCGGTGGAGCCCGGGGACCGGAGCATCCCTCCCCGGCACCACCCGATCGTCGCAGTGGGTGTCGCTGGGCTCCCCCTACAAAGGGCTCCCGAACACCAACAGGTAGTCCGGCGCTGCCGCTTTCCAGCCGGTTACTTTCCCTTTTCTTCCTCTTCCCTTTTATATTTTGGCCGCACCCCCCTTGGAACTGGGGTCGGTCAGATAATTTTCATATTCTGTTCCTTAGGAAGTGAAAACCAGCGGGCTGGGATGGAACGTGCCATCTCCTGTGCCCGCAGAACGCGACCTGCCACTTACATGGTGTCACTCGGAGCTGCTCCTCCGTAAAGACGCAGCTCCATCCCCAAAACCGCGCACAGCTGGAGGTTCCTACCGGCTCCCACTTTGGCTTTCCCGTGAACGAGCCTGTAAATGCGGCGAACAAAATAGCTGGTGTCTGTAAAGGAGGCGATTTGCAAAGGCACGATAACGATGCCTTGTAAAAAGATCTGCAAAAAGCAAACAGAAAAAAAATAACTCGTAAAATGTTGGCAGCGCCCCGGCGTCGTAAAAACGGGAAGCGCGTGTGGCACCTACGCTGGGCTGCAATTTCTAGTAATAGTTGCAAAACTCGGTTACCTTACGGCAAGTTACGTTGTGACCGGGAGAACTAGACTCAGAGGTAGCTTTACACTTGGAATCTTTGCATTTTAATGCATTTTTAGAAAGTAAAATATGCCCTGAAGCTGTGCTGCCGGTTGGAAGTGGCATTCTCTGACACATAATGTCATATGTAAATGTAGGATACTTACACTAGAGGGTTTTTTCCTTAAACTACAATTTGTTCAAAGGCAGCGGTCCTCTGGATTTTGCCAGTTTTCCGCATGAAAGCATCTAGTAAAAGCGAGAGTGCTTAAATGCAACGAAATCCCTTATTTTCCTCCTTCCTGGATTGCCATGTTATGAGATGACTCTGAGGGTTTTGATAAATTTCACAGCAGAGGAGAGGACGGGCGAGTGATGGAGGGATTTCTGCAAGGGTCGAAGGAAGAGGAACTCGGGGATTAGATGCTTAAGTGGGATGTTTCTGAATTTTTAACAATTTGTTACAGATAAAATATATATTGGGAGAAATAAACACTTGCAGTACTGCCTGAAATTGTGGTTTTTGAGGCATCGTGTTTCTCAAGTTTCCTTCCCTCTTATTTTCAGATCAAAAATGTTCAAAACAGGAAGTTTGACTTGTACCTTTTATTTTGTAAGACTTTTCTCTGCTTCGTTTAAACAGCTGGGCTGTCCGCGTTTGTTGTTAAAAATCTTAAATCTGTGATTCAGCATCGCTGAACTGATTGCAGCTCTTGTTTGAAGGTTATTTGTCATTTATAACGTTAAATGTTCCCTCCCTTTTTCACTAGCCATGGCAATGACAGGCCCAACGCCGTGCTCGTCCATGAGTAATCACACCAAGGAGCGAGTTACGATGACAAAGGTGACGTTGGAAAACTTCTACAGCAATCTCATTGCACAGCATGAGGAACGAGAGATGAGGTAAAAATCTTTCTTGCTTCCTCTCCAAACTGGGTAAGAGCCAAAAATACGTATTAACCGCATTTAGTTTTCTGGAGCCAAAGTGGAACTAGAGTGTTTTTAGCTGAGCGGGTACCGAAGCTCCTGAGATGGGCCTGGCACGAGCATCCGCAGGCAGCTCCCGGGCTTTGGAATCCCGCGGTCGTTCAGGCTGGAGCTTTTGGAGTTTCTTCTGAAATTAATTGAAATGTAAAAGTGATACGACTGTTACCAGGTTTTTAAAAAAACATATGTGACTAAGTAGGAACTGACTTTGGGATGTGCTCGGGATCATTCGAGTATGATTCTGAAGTGCCGTTTACGAATGTTTATCCCGCCTCTCCCCATTTTATGTCCCCGGTTGTAATGTTTAAAACTCATTCTACAGCATCACTTTCACTTTGGATTATAGTGGGTGATCGAGTCAGCTGCTAAAGGAAGATAACCTTTTCCAAGACAGTGAGGGATTGCTGTGAGGACTGTCACTTAATGCTAACGTCTTCTCTGGGAGTTAGCGGAACCCACGGCGTCTCCGTAAATATATCGGTCAAAATATAATACGCGATTTAACTGAGAAGTATTGCTTTTACTTTCCTCCGGCTGGAACCCTCTAATTTGCTGAATACCCTCAAGTTGTAGTGCTGGGGCTTCTGATGTTCTCCCAACTCGCCATGTAGTCTATAATCACAATTTTCGAGACGGTTCAGTGTTCGTTCGCTTTGCAGCCGTGCTGCCAAAACCCTAACTGCATCCAAGAGGGATCCCGTGAACTACAATAACTGCAGAAATGAGGAAGCAATTTAGAAATAAATACTAACTCGCATACATCTTTTCCTCAAAGCTTCAAATTAGTAAGGAGAGATGGAGGCCTAATCCCAACAGAAAATATCACCGATTTAATTCCTTTCTCTCTCTTTGCATAGCTCTTGCTTTTTATTATGAGCGCTATTGTCTACTCCCGAAACCTCGATGACAGGTTTTTTTTCTGTTTAGGATCAAGACTGAACAAACATCCTCGACTTTAGAAGTTACATGTTTGGCTTTTTTTAACAATACATGTGCGTGGATGTGGAATTTGGAATTTAAATGGTGTTGACGAAATGTACGCTGAAGTGCAGATAGGACCTATTAAGGCTGTTTGGGGGAATTTCAGCATCGCGTGGTCATGCTGAGCTGTTTAATTCCGCAGCAGTCGCCGCCTGCTACTGGAGTCGCGGCGTTGAGTGTGGGAGGAGGTGACCGGACAGTGCTCACGGGGTACTTCAATAAGGGCAAAGCGATTTAAAATGTGCCTGATGGTGGAAGTGATAACCCAAAATATTATCGCGTCGCAGCAGCTGCGTAGTGGCACAGGAGACAGGAAGAGGATCTTGCGAAGAATGACTTGCATAAAGAGAAAGAATTTTTTAGTACGTTTGTAATGTTATACCAATAAAAACACACATGGAGATGGAAAAGTCCCCAAGCACCACTCCCAGTTCAGCCAGTTATTAATGCGATCAGTGCTGGGAAAGAGTTGCCAGAGGGTAATCGTAACAGATGGCCCCTGAAGTCTTGTTTCCCTTCTTTTTTTGCTCCCAAATAATAATGTTTTTACCAAGGCTGGAAATATTTCTGGTTCTTTAAGGGGGGAGAATGTGTACAGACAGGTTTCCTCTTCCCAAATATTTTAAGTATCTCAGGTATTAGGAAATAGAGAGTAACTTTTCTCATTTTGCATGTGATGAATTTGAGATGCAGAGAAATTACAGTACGGATCCACAGAGATGTGTAGATGGCCAATTCTCCCTGGAGTAAGTGAGGCTTTGGTGCTTAAATATTTATTATGGCTCCGGCCTTAAGTGACTTGCCCAGCTGTCGAAGAGAGAGACAAGAATTGAACCTAGATCTCCTTAATCTGTGTGCCTATACAACGAAAACATACACTCGAATAAGACATGAAACTCGAGACAGGTTTAGATTGTCAAAATTAAAGAGAATTGAGTAGGCTGGAATGGTAAAGCTGTAATATTAGACTCTTCAAAATTAATCTCATGTCTGATTGTCCCTTATATATCATTTACAGTTGTTATTTGCTGACGTTACAGCCTCCTTTCGCAGCAAGCACAGAGCAGAGGTGTGGGATATGTACATGTGATTAAGAAAGGACGTTAACGAAACCACCTTTATTTTTCTAATTTGTCTCTGCTATAGACAAAAGAAGCTAGAACAAATGATGGAAGAAGAAGGCTTAAAAGATGAAGAGGTAATGAATATGGGAAAATTACCTTAAGAGTTAAATACAAATGATTTTCTTTTATAAACGGAGATCTGGGATCTTTACTTGGAATTGCTGTGATCTCTGTGGAGCAGAATTCTCACTCTGGTTTTTTTCCTAAACTCTAGAAAAGAATCCGGAGATCAGCGCATGCACAAAAGGAAACTGAGTTTCTTCGCCTAAAGAGAACAAGGCTTGGTTTGGAAGACTTTGAGTCTTTAAAAGTAATAGGCAGAGGAGCATTCGGAGAGGTAAGTCCAGAAGAGATGACTAAAAGCATTTTTAAATGGCACTGGTATTTGTTAAAGTCACACAGTTTACACAAGCGAAGGATAAATGTTGTAACAACCGCAGATTGATTTTTTTTTTTTAGCTTAACAGTCACGTGCATCTGTCTTTATGCCTACTAAATGCTGGTTTAAAAACATTACGTGCTTTAAGGCTTTAAAGCTTTAACCTAATGAAATTCAACATGGGCAAGTGTAGGGTGCTGCATCTGGGGAGGAGTAACCCCCTGCACCAGTACAGGTCGGGGGCTGACCTGCTGGAGAGCAGCTCTGTGGGAAGGGACCTGGGAGTCCTGGTGGCCAACAGGATGCCCACAAGCCAGCAATGTGCCCTGGTGGCCAAGAAGGCCAATGGCATCCTGGGGGGCATCAAGCAGAGTGTGGCCAGCAGGTGGAGGGAGGTCATCCCCCCCCTCTGCTCTGCCCCAGGGAGGCCACATCTGGAGCGCTGTGTCCAGTTCGGGGCTCCCCGGGTCAGGAAGGACAGGGAACTGCTGGAGAAAGTCCAGCAAAGGGCTATGGAGATGATGAGGGGACCGGAGCATCTCTCTTACGAGGAGAGGCTGAGGGCCATCTCCTGGTGGCCTTCTCCAGAGAAAGGGGCTTTGGACCATCTGCCTTAGGTGTATGATTGCTCAGTGGGTCATCTCTATTAACATGATTTCATCTCTTAGAATTAACAGAACTTGTTTGCCTTTACTGTGCACTATGTAATGCTTTTTGGGCTCCATACCTACACTTGTCAAGAGTTGTAGTGATAATGCTCTATCTTTGACTCAAATTTTTGTGTATTTCCTAGGTGCGACTCGTCCAGAAGAAAGATACGGGACACGTTTATGCAATGAAAATACTCCGTAAAGCCGATATGCTTGAGAAAGAGCAGGTGAATAGCCACCCTGAGCAGCAATGCTCCCGTCCGTGTTTGACCTGACTGCGGGAGGGAACTGTGATGTGTGGAGAGGAGGAATAGGCATCTGTGGTCTCGGTTTACTAGCTAAAAAATCGTGTGGGTGTTTTTCCCCATTTTTGATGGAGGAAATAGGTCAGAAGAATCTCATACGAATTCATAAGGACCTGTCTTCTAGTGGGCTCTTCCAAGTCTTTTTTTTTTTTTTTTTTTTTTCTCCTTTTTTTAAACATTCCTTGTAACAATGCAGGAGTTTAAGGAATGTATATAGGGATACAGAAGTAGTTATGCGCTACTGTATGTAAGTGAATGCTCAGAACAGTGTTTCACCCAACCTCTTAGTCTTTCAAGTCTCTCAACCTTGCGTAGTCTGCCTGGAAGCTGCAATTGTAACGCTCTTTTCCAAGAGGCTCCTCAGTCTGAAGCAAGGCAGGAGCGAACCCACTTTCTGCTTGGAAACGGGGGGAAGCAGAGCATTTTTCTAAGGACTAGGTTTGTAATTCTCCAGTGAAAAAGGAGGATGGTTCTATGTATCTGATTTATGTTCCTCCTCCTCATTTTACGATGATGTACGGTACATGTGCACATGTGCAAATGATTCAATATAGATGTCAAGATCGGTGTTTGACTGCGTTTCTGATTTATGGAAACAGCCATAAATATCAAAGTGATACGACTGCTGGAATTCTGACTTGGGGAGACATAAAGTAGCAGCTTTTAATGTTTTTAAGGCTTTCCTCTGCTAGTATGTCTGGGAACGTAATGGGCTGAGACAATCATTTTTCTTCAGCACCGGGATGAATCTATGAAGCCCTCTGCGTGTGTGTGTGTTCATAAAATCAGGAATTGGTTTCCATTTCTGAAAGTACTTGTTTAAAAAACAAACAGCAGCGTGTTCGCACACGAGCTTTATGCGGCACTGCAAAATTAGTGCTTTGGTGTAAATGTGTGGGAACAGGCTGAAGCCATACCCGAAGGACACGCTGACTGTTTAGAGAGGAGTTAGGTTGCAAGAGATCTAACCTTTAGATATTTTTATAAAAAAATGAGATATTTTTGTATATAGGATGAACCTGTTTTTATAATCAACCATATGTTTCTCCTTCTGAATCTTCCCACAGTAATAAATTCTGTTTTGGAGTGGTCTGTAGTGGTTTTAAGATGAGTATTTTCATAGTGTCCCATAACACTTGTACAGTTCTGATTTGAAGAGGATGCAAATGCCGTAAGAGTTGAAAGAATAAAAACATAAATGTGGGTTATCTTTCTGTATGGAACCTTCTTGTTCAGGAAGGTGGTTTCAATTTCTCTAGCTTGAGCTTTTGCTTAAAAGAACGAGGTTAGTGCTCTCTTGCCTTCCTACATATGTCTAAATATATGGCAGCCACAGTCCCACAGTAACTACATTTACTCAAGTGTAAATGTCCCGAGGCAAAAGTCCCCGTAAACTTTCCAGTGGAAACTTTTGCGTGTAAAAGCGTCTTTCAGATCTTCATGCTGAGGAGTAAAATGGAGTTGGTGTTCAATGGGATTTATCAGAAGAAAAAAAAGATTCTGGAAAAATAGAGCAGTTTAATGAAATATTCTCACCCTTTTGCTGTCAGAAGCATGACTTTTGGATTGGATTTTGAACATGTTATGCTATTTTATTACCTGCAAATACTGAGGGATGAAACTGTTGAGGTTTTGATGGTGTTTCTGCCTTCACGCAGAAGTTTGACTTCTGTCTTTTCAGTATTTGATGCTTGTCAACATCGTACTTGAATTGCCTGTGAAATAAATGCACGTAATAAATCACAGACTTGTCATTAATCAAATGCATATGTGTATCTCCAGGTTGGCCATATTCGTGCGGAGCGGGACATTCTAGTGGAGGCAGACAGTTTGTGGGTTGTGAAAATGTTCTATAGTTTTCAGGACAAGCTAAACCTCTACCTTATCATGGAGTTCCTGCCTGGAGGTAACTACCTGAAATGGAAAGACTGCTTTCCTCTTGTTTGGGGATTTCAAACTCCTTAATGGCAAATGTAGTCTGGAACCAGAGTGTATGGGGTTACAAACACAGGAGTGGTGTTTGGACGTTACTTTGGAAGAAACAAGTCATCGTAAAGCCTTCTGCTTTTAGGAATGAGGGTCCCTTTGGGTCAGGCTGGAGGTTATTTGCTGGGGTCTTCTGCTACGGATGTTTGAAACTTGGCTTTAATGTTCTGCTAGTTCTTACCCTTACTGTGCACTGGCTGGCTGCAGAACCATAACGTAACCAGCTTTTGATTTTTCTAACCTTTTGCTTTTAGCTGCCTTGCAACTTTTAAGGTCCTTTTTCTAGAGGATGATGATGTTTGTCCTTGAACGAAAATGCTACTGTCATTGGCTTCAGAAGAAACCTATACTGAAAGCCCGTAATATATTTGACTAATGAAACCACAAGAATTCTTTCTGAGATGACAATGCACAAATACAATCTGGATTTTGTAACAGCTGGGTAGCTGAAAGTATCTATTTTAATCTGTGATTCAGATGTGTGGTGAAGAGTGGCAGTGCATAGCGGGCTCTTGTTTAAGGGATGTTTCTATACTGTTACTCCGTACTATTTAGCCGTCTCAGTAAGTTTTATGCAATTACAGTACAAGTGATACAAGGGGAAATAAAAGAGTGTGTCCCAGAGGTGCTGGGGAACTGTATTACTTCATACGAAATCAATTTAGATTTCCTGAGGTTTTAAATAACTTAGTTCTTTTCTTTGCAAGTGTCTTCAAAATTAGCGAGAGCGCGTTTGCTTGTATTTATTTACCTTTGCTATTTGGGGGGGGTGGCTTCTAGGTGATATGATGACACTGTTGATGAAAAAAGACACTCTGACAGAAGAAGAGACACAGTTCTATATAGCCGAGACGGTGCTAGCCATCGATTCCATCCATCAGCTGGGTTTTATCCATCGGGACATAAAACCAGACAACCTTCTTCTGGACAGCAAGGTATGTACTAACCACCGGCTGCGGAGTAGTAAATAGCTCTTGTAATTTTTCATATTGACCTGAACCACTGTTGACAGTTGTGAAAGAAGATGGTGTTTCTTTCTTAGCCCCGTTCCTTCTAGTTTTGAGGGCATATCTGCCATATTCCTGGGGGAAAAAAAAAACAAGCCAAGACAGATCTCTCCTCCACCTCCAGCTGTATTCATCCCTCGCTTATGAGCTCTCTTCTGACAGTTGTTTCAGTTATTTTTGGTTATTTCAGCTGCAATTTAAAACGCAGAGTTTCAGTTCTCCCCTCAGTCAAAGATGTTTCCTTTTGGGTCTCACATCTGTTATGCTCGCGCTTGCCAACTACCGGGTAGGTGATCATCTCTAAAGCGAAGGATGTAGCTGTTCCATTAGCGAGCCTGAAAAGGGAGATGTTATCTCCCTGGGAATGAGGATGTATTTCTGATGGCTGGCTGGTCTACCCTGCTGCTTCTAGGTGCTTACTGGAGGCAGTTTGCAGAAAGCTTGATTTGTTTCACTGTCCTCCTATTGCTCACTACAAGTTTGCTTAAGTTTAGCTTGTTTGGAAAAAAAAAGTTTGCCGACAGTAAATAATTGTACTTTACCACGAGCCAGCTGATAATGCACTGTTGGAATTACCGTTGTAATTCAGTACGTCTACATCTAGGTGTAGATAAATTCGGGACTTTGAAAAGGATGTATATTTTATATCTACATCTGACAATTGCACCTAGTCGGTGTGGTTGCATGTTATGAACTAGGACAGATCCAATCCCTGAATTTAAGGTGTTTCTCTGTATTTGTTGGAGTCAACGCACAGCCCAGGGAGCAGAGCTCCCTCTGGGGACGTTCGCTTTCACTCGGAAGCGGTCAGGAGCTCGCAGAAGCAGAGGTTTCTTGAAGTAAATAGTTCCTGGGCTTTCTCTGTGCAGCAGGGAGGAAAGTATTAATAGCTCGATTAAGTGTTAATAGCTTGATCTTATGTACGCATCCAGTCTTGGGCTAAAACACGGAATGCAAAAAGAGCGCATCTATTCATTATACATGAGAAAGGGAGGGGAAGAGGTAGAAAACTTTACTTGCTATGATAATCATAGAATCATAGAACCGCTGAGGTTGGAAGGGACCTTTAAGATCATCAAGTCCAACCATTACCCTCCCCTGACACAACCACTGCTAAACCACGGCCCCAAGTACCACCTCTACCCTTTTTTTAAACACCTCCAGGGATGGCGAATCCACCCCCTCCCTGGGCAGCCTCTGCCAATGTTTAATAACCCTTTCAGTGAAAAAAATCTTCCTAATATCCAATCTAAACCTCCCCTGACAAAACTTGAACCCATTTCCTCTTGTCCTGTCACTTGTCACCGGGGAGAAGAGGTCAGCCCCCACCTCTACAACCTCGGTTCAGGTAGTAGTAGAGAGTAATAACGTCTCATACTGTTTTTATATTTTGGTTTTGTTTGTTTGTTTCTAGGGCCACGTAAAACTCTCTGATTTTGGTCTGTGTACCGGACTAAAGAAAGCCCACCGAACAGAATTCTACAGAAACTTGAACCATAGTCTTCCTAGTGACTTCAGTAAGTTATTTGGCATCAGAAGGGTATCTGCGTACTTGCTGTCGGTACCTGACATAACTCATGTCAATGTGAGGTTAGAAGGCTGTAGAGGGAAATCTAATAACATTGCATCGTGAGGTGTAACTTCGATTTTTCTGTAGACCTTATTTATAAAAATAATTTTAGTTACTTTAATGTACGTAAACATCTTCATTTCTAGAAGTCTGTCTTTGAAATAGACTCTGCGGTAGCCTTTCTCTGCATCTTGAGTGAAAACTCAGTGGGACTTGGTAGATGCCAGCTCCATCTCATGTGTTACTTAAATTAGTAACTAAGCACACAGTCTCTTTGAATATTCAGTAATTTTCTCAAGGCATAACTCTGATCACGGAGTTAAAAAAAACACTGAAAGCATGGATCACTGAAAGCAAGGCTTTATAACATTTTATAGAATCATGGAATGGTTTGGGTTGGAAGGGACCTTAAAGACCACGTAGTCCACCCCCCTGCCCTGGTTGCTCCGAGCCCCGTCCAACCTGGCCTTGACCACCTCCAGGGATGGGGCAGCCACAGCTTCTCGGGACACCCTGCACCAGGGGCTCATCATGCTCACAGGAAAGAATTTCTTCCTGAAACCTCATCTAAATCTCCCCTCTTCCAGTGTAAAAACGTTCCCTCTTGTCCTATCACTACACGCCCTTGTAAAAAGTCCCTCCCCAGCTCTCCTGGAGCCCCTTTAGGCACTGGAAGGGGCTCTGAGGTCTCCCCAGAGCCTTCTGTTCTCCAGGCTGAACTCCCCCAACTCTCAGCCTGTCCTCCCAGCAGAGGGGCTCCAGCCCTCGCAGCATCTCTGGGGCCTCCTCTGGACCACGAATTTAATCAATATTACACTGTTTGGAGGTGGCTGGTGGGTTTAGGGTATTGACAGATGTGCTCTTTGGGACCATCTGTACCGATGGAAGAGGTTACATCCCTTGCTTTGCTCTTGTTGGCTGCGGCTGCCTGCTGGAGGCTGCTGACCGCTCTGTGGGTGCTCCTCAGATCGCGCCAGGTCGGCTGAGCAAGGCAAGGCTGAGCCGCTTAACGAGTTCAGCTCTGCTGACGTGGCTTGTTCTCAGTGAGGTGAATTAAAGTGTGCTTCCACAAATAGCTCCTGCTTTGCTGTGGTGGGAAAAGTTGGCCGTAGGGGCCAGCGATGAGCGCCTGGGGACTGTGACCTCTTACCAGCACCGCTGAACACCAAACGGGCTCTCTGCCCAGGCCCTGGCTCCCTTTTTTTGATGTCAATTTTAGTGTAAGGGTTTTGGGGTAAAAATATATGTTGGGTGACCAGTAGGATGCAGTCACATGTATTCCAATCATCTCCTTTAGCTTTCCAGAACATGAATTCCAAAAGGAAAGCAGAGACTTGGAAGAGAAACAGACGGCAGTTGGTAAGTAGGTTTCACCTGCTTGGAAATGTTCTCTGCTGAGCTGCTGCATTCAAAGGGCATTAATCCATTTCAGAGTCCTGAACAATGCTGGAATAAAAAGATTCACGCTTTTTCTTTTAAAAGGAGGGTCTCCTAGTTTGTCCTTCATCCATCTGCTGAACAGCTGGTGACATATTTGCCTGAGATAGCGCTGCCATAATTATTTACGTTGATATCTGATGCCTCTCAGCTAAAAGTAACAGTTTTTGCCACTTTCAATATAACAAAGGGCTAATGACCCATTCCAAGGTGTATACAGACAGGGGTGCCTTCTCCCATTTCCCTCACGGTATTTTAAGACTTTTAACATGTCGATTTTGTCTCTACGTATCTCAAAATCAGGGCTTTAAGCAACTTTGCTAAAGGATTTTGGAGACAATCTGGTGTCTTCCTCAAAATAACCGTTGTTGCATAAGTTCCCATTTCCATATTGGGCAGTTTTCTCTAAAGATGCATAACTGGTGGTATTTGTTCCAGGCTTTTTCTACGGTGGGTACTCCGGATTACATTGCCCCTGAAGTTTTCATGCAGACCGGCTACAACAAGCTTTGTGACTGGTGGTCACTTGGGGTCATCATGTACGAGATGTTGATCGGTAAGAAAGAGGTGGTGCACAAGTTTTAAGCAGGAATGTGGTATAGGACATCAGCTGTATTTATGTGCTCGGGGTCAGATTCTCCTTGCGTGGTCTCTGAGGTTTGTTCTGCTGCACTGTAGAGTTCAGTAACAACAGGAACTATTTTTGCTTTATACAGGACTGTATTTTTCTTTCTTTTCAGGTTATCCACCGTTCTGTTCTGAGACTCCTCAAGAAACATATAAGAAAGTAATGAATTGGAAAGAGACTCTCACATTTCCTCCGGAAGTTCCAATATCTGATAAAGCAAAGGACCTTATTTTAAGGTGCCAACCATATGGTTTCCCAGTTAATAGAGTACTAATTTTCTTGTCTTGCAGACTGTGCTGTGTACCTCTTACAGGTTGTTTCACATGAAAAAAAAACCTGATGGTTGTGACATACTGTTAAGCACGTGCATCAAGTGCTGAACTCCCTTGTCAAATCCATTTGCCTCTCAGAGGCGATTTACTGGAGCCCTGACTGAACTAGACTAAAAAGGAGCTCCCTTGTAAATGCTGTTGGTCTGGCAAAAAAAGAATGTTTCTGCTCTTTATTTGTCTGTGAGCTAATCGTGGAAGCAACTTATTCTTTTTGCCAGAGCTACCTTCTTACAATAGCAATGGTTTTGACACTGTATGCACTGGAGCATACAAACGTATCCCAGCACATGCTGACTCTTGCTCTTTCATGTATATTTTCAACCACTTATCTATTCTCAGGACAGAAATATAAATGTCTAGCTTCTTAGGCTTTATATGTTCTCCTGCTCTACGCTGGTCCTGAAATAGAAAGGGCATGTTATCCTGTTGGGAAAGAATACCGCATCTGAATTGTAGCATTTGACGTGACGTTCCCAAGCGTAATTTTGTGCGTTGGATTTGCAGTGGGAGTTCTTGACCTGTTCCATTTATATGTTAAGAAACCGTAGTAGTCTCAGTTCAGAAAATGGTTCCATTTCTGCATGGAATACTTTCGTTTTCATTCTTCCTTCATTTTCATTCTTCCTTCCATCCCAGATTTTGCTGTGAATGGGAGCACAGAATTGGTGCACCTGGTGTGGAGGAAATAAAGAGTAACCCGTTCTTTGAAGGGGTAGATTGGGAGCATATCAGGTAAGACGCTTTGCAGAAAAGCAAGCTGCTCTTCTCTACGGACTGTTTAAAGCTAGTCCTGTTCAACAGAAGGGAGCAGCTTGACTGGCGTTTACTCTGTCTAGGTGTGGGTGAGAGGACTGTGTTCCTTATCTGAAGCTTGCTAAGGTTTAAGTACCTTCAGTCTTTGATTCTGTTAAGGAATGGAAAGTGGCTGAATCCTGCTTTCTTCTGCCTTTGGAATCTTAATGCTGAAACTGCTCTTCTTGGCAGAGAGAGACCTGCTGCGATTTCAATAGAAATTAAAAGCATTGATGATACCTCAAACTTTGATGAGTTTCCAGAATCTGATATCCTTAAACCAACAGGTAAATGCTTTGATTCTGTATGTAAACAATCCTTCCTCTTCTCCAGTAGAATAATGTAACTTTCCTGTTAATCAGAGAAAGGATCTTACTAAATGCCAGTTTGGTGGTTTTTTTTTTTTATCACATTCAAATTGTTAGCTGGTAGCCTTGTGGTGCAGGGGTGTGCAGGCTATAGTTTGGCTTTTGGGACACAGGAGGCAGATTTGTGAATGATGCAGGATGCCTGAGAAAGGGCATCTATGAGGCAGCAGCGCTGCCAGCAATTAAAATCTGAGCCGGACCTGTGAGCCCAGCACTGGAGTGCCCCCAGTACTGGCTAATTCTTGCCAGCGTGGCTAACATGTAGTATAGGGGGCAGGGAGAGGGTGGGACAGAAGGGGGTGTGTGTTTTGGTGTAAATCTCTAAAGGAACCTTGTATTTATGTGTCAAAGCATAGTCACACATCTGCTCCACGTGTTTAAACATGTTACAGCAGTTCTTGACTGGGGTTGAAGAGTGAAACCGAATGCCTGGCTTGATGATACCGCTTTCTTTAGAAGCGCTCTCCCCTGCTCCACATCCAGTGTTTTGTATGAAAATAAACTGTGCAGTCTTCAAAGGGTAATTTTATTTTTTCTATGTCTCATCAGTGGCAACAAGCAACCATCCGGAGACTGACTACAAGAACAAAGACTGGGTTTTTATCAACTACACCTACAAGCGTTTTGAAGGTCTGACAGCCCGAGGAGCAATACCATCCTATATGAAAGCAGGAAAGTAATAAGTCTTTACCTGGGACAACTTCTGAACCGTGGAATTCTATTCCTGTACTTTGGGTTTATACCCATCAAAAGAACTTTTTTTAAAGAAAACTTGAGGGCTATCAACTCTTGGAGAAGACTTCAGGACTCTGTTTTGTTACAGACCCTGGTTGTTACTAAGGATTTTTTCTTTCTGCGCCATTGAAAAATTCCACAAAACGTTTGCATCATCTCTGCCGCAAGCACATTTTGCTGCTTCAGGAGCAAGAGTTTGTTTTCTTTTGAAATTTTTTGCCAGATTGTACAGTCCATGGGGAGATGAGAGCAAGCCTTCGCTCTGACGTTGCATAGCACGGGATGTTTATACGGACTGTTTTGCCAGTCTTGCATTAAGTGACAAACTCGATCTGCCAATTCTGCCAGCGCTGTTTTCCCAGCGGCTAAGGACTTCAGTACAGAGGAAACAAAGCAATAATTAAAGCTCGAGATAGACAACTCTCCAGTAAACTATCCAGTAAAAGGACACAACTTGTATTGCCTTAACTTTAGTTTGTAGTGCTGTTTTTTATAATGCTGCTCAGAAGCCTCTTGAATAGCATTTCTCAACTCTGTCGCAGTGGCCTCCAGTTGCGGTGCACTTTACTTTTGGTACTAAGACAGTGACCCTCAAGCCATTGAATATTTTTTCTAAATTAAAAAATTGTGTAACACCTCTTTTTTTTTTTTTTTTTTTTTTTTCTTTTCTGGACAGTGATAGGAGAAACGGGGCCACTTTCTCCACCAAGCGCCAACAGTTTTCAGTTACTGTATGAAAAGATGGATCTATAAACGATGCAGATAATAAAAACTCCAGCTGGTAACACAAGCGAATCTGGAATTAGGGCAGAGAGGGAGGGAAATTCATTTAACCTGATCCTTGGTGGGAATCTTGTGTACGGTCCTGCTGCTGCCACCTTTTGGCCACTTTTAAGATCTGCTGCACGTTTTATCGGTTTAAAGACAAACACATCTCTGGTGGCCTTTTTGCTCATGGTTTTGAGCAGGACAGTATCAGATTCTTCTGAGTCTTGATGATGGAGGCCTCCCTGGCTTTTCCTTCCAGAGCTGCTCTTGCTGGCATGGCTGAGCCATCTGTCCCCGTACGCTTCCAAAAAGACGGTGCCTCAGGAGGTGTCACTTTTGGGGGGCCGTAGAACCCACCATCTCCTCTCTTTGATTATTGCCTAGCGTAATTTATAGAAGTACATTCAATGATGATCAAGGAGGCTCTCCAGGAGAGCCCCCAAGTGCCTTTCCTTGCCTGGGTGTTTCTCAGAACACGACCGCATCTTGGGAAGGAGGATTCTGCCTCAGTTGAGCTTTTGGTAATTTTTTTTTTTTATAACCACGAGCTCCACTTGGCACCTGTTTGGTAGTTAACTCCACACTTCCAGGGATGGGTGGCAAAAACCTTTGGGCCTGCCTGGTTCCACTCTTTAATTTGCAATCAGATTTAAAAAAAAAAAAAAATTGAATGAGGTTTCTGAAAGCATGTATCAATTTGAATTGCCTTGAATTCTTACAAACTTTTATTGGTGCTCAACACTAATTACAAGGCACAGACAAAAAAATAAAAAGCTGTTTAGAAACAAAGCTAGAGCAGTGTTTCAAAGTACAAAGAAGGCTTTCAGTTATATTTAGTCCTACCTTCCTAGATTAGGAAATGAAAGAAAATGAGTTTGTAGTGAAGCCTTTTTTTTAAGATAGGTGCTTTTAGGGAATTTTTACTTAGATGTCTTTTGAACTGAGTGCCATCATGAAGGACTGATTGGGGGATTGAAAGTACCATATATAGCTAAAACTGGGTGATAACTCGTTAGCATCCTCTCCCTAACCAGCCCTCGTGCTTTTTGTATGTGTCCTAGGAGTTTAATGAATTGCCATAAACAGTTTAGATACCAGTTGGATCCCATAGAGCTGAAATGCAAAAATAGCCTTAATTAGAAGTACCAGGATCACTGTAGTCAGTAGGGCTTACTCAGATGAATAAGGGCTAACTGCAGTCATGACTTATAGGATCAGGCTTTTTATCAACTAGTCAGTAATAACACCTTCTGCTCCCTTTTTATTATTTTTCACAAAGGATCGATACCAACTGCTCCATCTCCTTATCCTGCAGTTTCTTCTAACCATTTGACAATGTTGCCTTATAAACCATTGGAAAACTAAGAGGTATTAATGTGAAAACATTTTTTAAAATTCCTAACAGCTTAGATACTGCCTTAAAATGAAAAAATAAAAAAATCAAGATCCTTGAAAGCTGCTGTGGATTAGGAAGAAATGATTTCGAGTAGCTGCATTATCATCCCTTCACTAAAAGGGACTGGCATTTTATTTATAAATACCAAAGATGAAGAAGCTACACAATTTATAAGTTTTGATAACTCGCTGTGAAAAAACCTATATAGTACTATGTATTGTGCGTTTTTAGTGCATGTGTTTTGAAGTCTTCGGAGACCTCAGATTGTTCACTTTTTGAGCTAAAGGTGAAGTTTTTCAAAGGCACAAGGAGCAGTTGGGTACCTCACTCCTGTTGTCTTTCAGTAGAAGTCGGATGTCTCTGAATACAGTCCTCTTGGACACACCTTCCAGCGGTAGGTTTTGTACCCCAGTTGCCTGGTAAGCCCGCTTCCTATTGCCCAACACCAGGAAAAAAAGTACATCATCTTCTTTCCAGGATCCATCCATACTTCACTGCTACCAGATTAAGATTTTATATGCCCGTTCCACCTCCCATGTCAGCCAAACATTTTTCTTAGCTGCTGGCTTGTATATTGAGGTTGTGTTTATCTTTTAGCTCTTTTTTTTTTTTTTTTTTTTTTTAAGCTGTAAGCAGTTGCTGGACTTCTAGGAGTAATTCCAATCTGAATTTCCAATGGATCTGAACATGAGTTATGCCGCCAGTTCATCTCTGTATCATGCCTAGCACAAAACTGCACTAAGTGTTTCTTATCACTGTGCCCTGACTCTGCCTTAACCTCTACATTGAAAAAGTGTTCTGTAAATATTTAAAAGCTGTTAATAAATTGCACTGTAAAATTTGGCAAATGTGTTGTGTGTTGCTGGGGGAGCCAACTTTTTATGGAATGATCTTTGCATTGTGTTGTGTAAATAAAATCCTCTTAGTAAACACCATTTTGCTAGAATGTTTTGTTTTTAGAAAACTGGAATCTCTCAGTTTTGGTTGGTTTTTTTTTTTTTTTCAAATTTGAAACTGATTTTAGAATTAAGGGTTTGGGTATAAGAATACAATGGTAACTCATGGGTTGAAGACTACATTTCCAAAGGATGCACAGCAGACATGAAGAAATGAGCACCCCAGTAATGATGAAATTAAGCCTTTCTGGGCAGGATGTGGGTGGCCTCCTGGCAGGGGAGGACAACCCTGCCATCACTCATGACCAGCTTCCTGCAGCGTGTAAATGTCACTTCAGTTTACCAACTTCAGGGCAAGTTGTTTTTAATCTTTTCCTCTTTCCATTGTTGAAAGGGATAATAAGCAGTGAGCCAGTGGCATTGGAAGCAAAGCTACGACCCTTCATTTTTTTTCTACCAGTCTGTAACATGCCAAAATCAAACTTGCAGTTCTTACTTTGTTGCTTCACATTTGTGACAGCCCCACTCATTGAGTACAAGTTCGTGTTATCACTTCAGTAATTCCACTAGTTTCCAGCTTTGTTCAAACTCTAATGCCTTTCTCAAGCTTCATCAAGAAAACCCTTGAAACATATCCAACACTGAAGATGGAAATAAAGGCCAGACCTGCTCCAAAGCTGTTTTCTTCCAAAGACAGAAGTAGAAGTGGTGAGCATCTCTCAGCACACTAACCAAAAATAGCACGAGGGCCTGTTAGAGATGCTGCATAGCTTGTGGGTTAAGTAGTGTTGTCTCATACCTGTGCTATGTGCTGCTTTTAGAACATCACTGCACTGAGCTGGTAAACTTCGAGGTCCTCTCAGCACATGCGGTAGTGACACTTCTGGGCAGCTGCTGCACGAGGTCCCTGCCAAACCAACGCGCTCTGCCTGATGAGAAACTACGTTTAAGATTTTGGGGTCACGAGCCACACTTACTTTATGAAGCAAGGACACAAAGCTTTCTAGCAGTCCATCTCCTGCCCATTCTTCTACTCTACACTTAAAACAATTTTTAAAAGAGCCAAACAAGCCACATATAATTTATACTTTAATACAGAAAAGAAACCATACATCTGTAGTTCATACACACCACAGGTAACACTTCCGTATATCTAGAATAAGACAAAACTTGATCTTGTACCTGAATAGTAGGTGACAATGAGAGAAGGAGGAAAAGCAAATGCATACTTTTTCAATTTCATTTAGTGTTCCAGTGGAACCCAACTCTACTTAAAAAAAAAAAAACAAAACAAACCAAAAAAACCAACAAACCCTCCAGAATTCATCTTTAATTGCTTGGGAAAGCCAATAAACTACAATGGCTTTTTAGAGTGCTAAAAACTGCATGGAAATCATGGAAGCCAGATACCTCCATCCCATGCTGAAGGTCCAACTGATTACAGAGAATCCCAACAAGCTCCTCCAAGGCATTGACAGCCTCTAACCCTCAGACAATGGCTGGGGGCAGTTAAGTGCCTGGGGTCACCATTTCTAATAGACTGGCTAAATCCTTCAAGAGGCCCAGCTAACACTGGGCTCAGGGACGGACACCGGTGGGGTTTATTTTGGCTGAATGTGGTACTTAGCTGCCAGATCCCACCAGGTGCCATTGATGTCAGATCCTCGGCACCTGATGCCTTGACACAATCCTGCAGGTTAGCACTCAACAACATGCACATTCAAGTCCTTAGAGCAGAACGTGCGTAGACTCCAATTCCAAGTCAGCTGGTCAATAGCAATACACATTTACTGAAAACTTACATTGCTGCAAAGATAAATACAATCACAAAAAATATCCATCAGGCTGGGGGGGCAAGTTCCATCATTGCTGGGGGGACAGTCTCACCAGTGCCTTTGCTTGATTTGTGGGAACGGTTCATTACCAAGGCAGGTAATGGGTTTGGGCTGGCCCTTAGCTGGAAGGTTAATGGTCCATATGTCTTCCTTTCTCTACTACAAAAATAGAAATTCATCTAGAGCAATAATGGAAAGTGATTGCGCAGATACTGAAGGACACTTATCTGTACTGATCCAATGACACACAGGGAGGATTTTTCAAAAGCAGTCTGGTGGACGTGGGCATCTAAACCCTGGGATGCTCAGGAAGTCCTGAAGCACTTTTGGAAATCTTCCCATAGGCACTTAATAAAAAGAAGACATCTATTGGTTGCACTTAGGAAAGAAGCTAAGAACAGAAACACTGCAAATAATGGAACCTGTATCCATACAAATGGGAACTAAATATATCAGCAAGTACGTGCCTTGCCAGAGATTTTGTTACTCTCCACTAAAACGACCCTTGTAAATCTTCAGGAAAATTTGTGACTGATATTGTCATGTTACATACACTGAGAAGAAAACCCCATCCTTAGCAAAACAGTAACAGCGATCTTCAATGCTAGGTCCACTATCCACTTTGCAGACAGATGGAGAATAACTGACGATGCAACCCTGACACCAAAGGATTAAACCTTCCAGGAGCAGACTGATGCCCACCTCTATTTTGCCAAGCATAACCAGGTCACTCAATGCACAAGTGTTACAGGTTTCAACAACAGTCAATTGCAAGAGAACTGCCCTGAACTTAACAACTTCGCAAGCTCCCTCCCTCCCTCTATTTTTGAATCAGAATGGTTTAGGTTGGAAGGGACTTTGAAGATCGAGTTCCAACCCCCCTGCCCGGGGCAGGGACACCTCCCACCAGCCCAGGTTGCTCCAAGCCCCGTCCAACCTGGCCTTGAACACCTCCAGGGATGGAGCGATTGGGTTGCAGCTTTTCTCTGCAACAGCACCATGTTTAAGTACTCCACTTCGGGTACGTGAAACCTCTACGCAGCCATCAGAAACGATGGCTTTGTAAGGCAGGCCCGTTGTGGATGACGTGCAGCTCGGCTGTGGCAGTACTGAACTCGCTGTGTGCTAATTGGGGGGTTAAACAAGCCTACAGGTAATGCCGTGCTGCAGGACCAGCTAGGCTCCAACAGAACCGAGCTAAACCAGCCTGGAGCGTGTCTAGACTTACAGTCACAGCTTTGTTGGCCCCGAATCCAAAATGAACAGAGCCTTAACCACAGACTACGATAATATATTCAGAGCAGCAAAAAGGAGAGCTGTTCCAGGTACGTGTATTTTTCTCTACTGAAGGCTGGTTTACTCTTGGCATTTCTTACCTTCCTGACAGCAAAATGGTCCAGTCAGTTCCAAATTGGGAAGAAAATAGCTGGCCTTTAAAAGCTGCACCAGTAGAGTGTTCCTTGGAGAGTCTATAGAAATTTTGACTGACTAAGGTTGATGAGACCAAGGATTTTACTCAGGTAGTAAACTGTCTGTACTGGGAGCTCCTCCACTGGCTTTTTTTGTCTTAGCAGGGGCATGGAGACAACTGAAAGTCTTTAGCATGCACAGTCACCTCTAGAAAGCTTGTTACACCTATTAGGCTACGAAACAGGTTTACTTTATTGGTAAAGTTATCAACTACAGTCTCTTCTTTTTTGCTTTTTCCTTCAGCATGATCTACTTGTTTTACTGAAGTTAACAGACAACATCCCTAAAAACAGTGATTCCATCTTACGGAGAAGTATATATGGAAAATTCCTGCACACAGGCATATGCTTCCTACCGAACTAGTTCGTCCTTCCCTAGAAGAGCAGTACAACATGCTGGATGCAAAGCCAGGTGGCAGTGTAAACAGATTCCTCCAAACTCAGGATTTTGCTGTCATTTCTCCAGACTCAGTATTTTGCTGTCACAACTGTGCTACATTTCTGCTGGTTGATGAAAGAGTATCATCTGTCCCGCTTTGATGTTCGGTCCTTTGTAACTGATTATCAGAAGAGCAAAGCTAAGTGCCTAACGGTAAAGGAAAGCTTTGTCTTGACAGGCCCAGAATTTCGTCTCTCATGTCAAATGAGATGTTTCTAAATACTGCTGCTCCTCTTTTAGAAGTTTAGGTAAAATATTCAGCACCCACCAATCTGGAAGCCTTGTAGTAGAAACAAACAGCATAATTTCTTTTTGTTTGAGGAGATGTTGCTTTTGATTGCACAATTAGACTACGGAGTGTGGCTCTTTATTAACATGCTTGAAATACGACAACGTAGTAAGAGCATGAACGAGGACAAAGCACCTTGCAGGAGTCTGTGTTCCATCACCTGGGATGAAACTATGCTGAGACGTTCCCACATCAAGCAGGACTATCCACCCTGAGCCACGACTAATCTGGTAAATCGTTAACAGCCATCTGGGAGAACGGTGCGTTTAGCCTGTCCAGTTCATCTACTTGTGGGGGGTGATGCATTATAACCTCATGGTCCTCTGAAACGTCATCACCCACAGTGACTAGGTTTGTTAGAGATTTGCTCCGAACACACTGGAAATCAACATGACGGCTTTTGCCTTCTTCCTTTTCCCACGACATCTGGATGAAGGGACGTTGAACATAGTTGTATATCACTTCTGACCGGCCACCAGGCCTCCTCTTCACCTTCTCTTTACAGGTGGGATATCCTGAAAACACAGAGAGCCAGTCAGTTGCACAACACACCTTTACTTGCACAAAGGGGCAGCAGGATCCTAGAAGAACAGCCAGGCAGGAGTGGTTATGGGGACAGGGGGGGAATTTTAGAGAAATGCTCACATTCCACATTATTGGCTTGCTTTCTTTTCCCCTGAAAAGATGGTGCAGCATTGTGTGTAGTCATACGATCAATGGCTGCCCAGCATTTGGTGAACAAGCATAGCTGCTATAAAAATAAGTCTCCCAGGACAGAGCACAACATTCCGTAAGCTCCCTAAGGGAATGCTTGGACCAGCAGGCGGAAGCGTTTGATTCCCCTTTCCTGTTTACTTGGTCCTAAAGAGACAGGGCTTGCTGGTACATGCTACATATCTTTCATTTTCCCTTAAGTTTTAAGCCTCCTGGCTAATTTCAGTGTAACATGATAGAGGTGAAGGAACGTGCCCAGCTTCTACTAGTTTCATGAAAATAAATGCCGAGGAAAACAGAGCAAAACAGGAAATGCCTGGAGTCCAGAGGAAACCAGGCTTTACTGACTATGGAGTCACCTGTTTTAGAATTTCCTTTGTTGAAGAAATACTTTACCTTCAATGCCAATGCGAATATTTTTCAGGCCCCGTTCTTTTAATACAGCTTTTGCAACATCGCGGTTCTCGATGTACTTGAAGAATCTGTACAGCTTGGAACTGTAAAGGACTTGAGAAATAAAAAGGGTGATTAGAATCTACAAGGAGGGACCTTCTCCCCATTTTTGACATGCTCAGCTGTGGGGATGCCAAAACCCAGGTCTGGTTTCCAAGAACTACTTCAGGTGTCCATTCTCATCCCTGGGATTAGCTGCACTTCCCTGGTGGGAGGGTAGTGATGCACATTACATTCTGGACAGAATGGGTGGTGATGGGTGTGTAAAGCAAAGAGCTTTCACTCACTGGGGAGCCAGGAAAAGGCTTAGTGGGAGGCAGCAAACAAAAGGAAAAGATGCAGTGAGTGCTGTCATTACCAATGCAGGCAGTTAGATCTCTAACTAGCCAGGTACCCTGCCTCTAGCAGCAGCCGGTTCAGAAGGAACATACAAAACAGCACTCCATGTGCCAGCGCCTCTTCCTGGAGGAAGCCTGCTGTTTGGGCAACAGAATCATGGAATCACAGAATGGTCAGGGTTGGAAGGGACGTCTGGAGATCATCTTGTCCAACCCCCCCTGCCAGAGCAGGGTCACCTACAGCAGGTTGCACAGGACGGCGTCCAGGCAGGTTTGGAATGTTTTTGAACAGGTTTTGAACAGGTCCTTTCCATATGGCCACACATCTGGGTGTACACTAAACACAGAGCCAGCAGCTCCAATGCAGTGCCCTTACTTTGCGAGTACTCCTCTCCCATTGGAGGTGGATGATCTTCATCCCAGTCCACAGTGTCTTCATCCGTCAGCACGACAATATGGCATTCACGTTCCCCTTTCCTTGCGCTATCCACCATTATAGGTAGAATTAGCTCCTCCAGGTAGCTGTCAAACTGCTTGTGAGCACCGTCATTGGAGAGCTCATGTAACAGAGCGCCTAATGAGACATAAATCATATGATGAGCTTTTTTACACAGTATGAAAATGTGTCTCAGCTCTACACTTTCCAGATACATTCAAGAGCACAGCCTGCATTTTTCTTTAGACAAACTCCGTAACATATGTTCAGATGCACAGTTTCCAGCTCCAGAACTGGCAAAATCAGATATATGAAACTGCATTTCAAATGGGATGGAAATGACACTGTAGAACCATTACATTGCCATTAAAAAAACACCAAGGTCCAATCAGTACAGCAAACCAGTAACAGACTGAATAATAAATTCGTTACGACACTTAACTTAAATTTCCAGCACCAACCTCTGTCCTTGAAAGCACATTTTCTGCCTGCTCTGTGATCATTCATCAGAGGACAGGGTAGGAAATCACACCAAAGGCCTGTGCTATGATACTATATGCCCCATTTCTGCCTTTCACAGATTTGCCTATGTTAAAAGTACTTTTTTTTTTTTGCCAGCACACCCATGAAAGCTGCTCCCCATCAGATCCCTTCATGACTAGGAACTCTACTACTTTCCAACTCTAGTGGCTTCAGCTCCTGTTCTGCTCATCATTCGTCAGCTTAAATTATTCACGATTCTCTGGTACATTTTAGATAGGAGTTATAACCTCACTTTTAGCTTTCATTCTGCTTGGCTGTAACAGCCTCTTCTCAGCCTCTGTTACAAGAAGAGGCTAGAATTTTGACAACTTTAATTTGCTTTTTTGAGCAAGGTGTCTGCATTCTGCAGGATTCAATCACTTCACTTTGGATTGATGCAGCAAAAGAGGAAGCTGTTTAAATGCAATGCAAACATGAGTCCTAGTGGAGTCCACACCTTCATGCTTAAACTAAAGCACATGATTAAGAAATGCACTGAATCAGGATCAGAGTGCTCAACACCACGCTCAACACACTCTCCTAAGAGCTGATTTCTCTCCGTACTTACTTAAATCTTGACATTTGATTGTGTTGAAATCAAAGTTTATGCAGAGGTAATCACATGTGTCTCGAAGGTCTGGGATGGAAATCCCATCAGGGCAGTTAATGATTCCGGTTTTGTAATAATCCTGCAAATAAAACGACAGGTTTTGGAGAGAAAAATTAAGAATAGCTTGGACTCTGATCATCTGTAATTAGTTCTTTGTTTTGTTAACCAACATTTGGGAGTTACAGAGGCTATATATAGCTCTGTGAGCAGTAAAACCAGCCATGCTTGTCCGAGAATCTACGTCTCTTCGCAGATCCTCATGGGTCTGATAAACGGTGAGCTCCAGTTAAAACTTTTCCCATGGCATAGAGTTTCATAACATCTCATATGTAATATGCATTTATATGCAACTGCAAGGTCAGGACACAGCTCAGGAACTACAATGGCATGACACAAGAAAGGTAAAAGGCAACGTGAACAAATATCTGAAATGAAGATTCATACCAAAGTCTATTATATTTTTTTTTTTTAAATTAAAATGCAAAACAGTAATAAAAGAGTATGTCCCAGGGGGTGTGCAGCTGCCTGGGAGATGGCTCAGTTTTGCACATGTGACAAACAGATTGTGTTTTGTTGTGGGTTTTTTTTTTTTTTTTTTTTTTTTTTTTATACAATCTGCAAACATCTCCTTACCAGCACAGTCCGGAACACAGCTGAGCTAATTCCTTCTGCGATTTCATATTCTCCCTTTTCATTTGGCCTGGTGAAATTATATTCTCTTCCCGGTCCAAACATTCTGAACAGATAAAAAACTCCGTAAGTACACAAGTACACTTAAATGCACTAAATTCTGGAGACCAATAGGTGCACTGAGGTTAAACAAAACCAGCAGTGACACATATATACAGTAACTTGAAACCTATACTCAAATCGCTCCCACAGTAAGTAAGCACAAGAGCTGTCTCAGCTAAGTCCTCCTACAGCCCGACTCTGGCTGTCACTATAGCTACTGTATCGTATGGAACAAGCCACAGCTTAAAGGAACAGATCATTCAACCCTGGATCAGAAAATACCCTGGCAATAAAGCCCTTTCCCTGAGGCTATGCGAGATAACCGCCACATGCCTTTTGATCCCTTGTTTTACACAACGACCCGCGCAAGGGTTAGTAACCCAACAGAGCCTGTCCCCCTTCGGTCAGAGAGAGGTGACGGTGCTGCTGGCGATACAAAAAATGAGTGCTTCTTGTTGCATCAACAGGCTCCAACCTTTAAGCCATGTTACAGGGAGCTGAGTAACTTCTCTTATGGGAGAGTATCATAAGATAACAGCAGATGGGTGATGGAACATTATCATTTTCCCCGTTCTGGAAGGGAATTTGTCAGCTGTGAACAGATGTACTACTTACAAACCAGGCAAACACTTGGACAGAAGGCAAAAGCAGACCGTGTCTAGCTAAAAGTGCACATGGTTTGAAGGAAGTGGACTGAAGGGAGAATGTTATCTAGAGGACTACCAACTCTCTCTACATCTGATCTTGTCTTCAAGGCCTCTCCCACAGCAAAGTTCTGAATAAGGTCAACCTTGCTCGGCTTGTGCGTACAGATGAGATCACAAAACAAAAATTAGGGGTTTATTCCATTTTAGCAAACATTTGACCCCCTTGTGGTATCTTGAAAATGGGGGAAATCACCCACCTCCCCAGCATAGTATCAGGGTGAGCCGTGAAAATCTGTGGATTCACTGCAAAGCGAGTGCCATCTACCACAAGCGTCACTTTCTCTGGAGCCACTGTTTGTGAATTGCTGCTCGAAGACAAAGCACAGCATCCATGGCGTTCCTGGGTATTAAAATATTCTGGCTGTCTCTTATTTCCATCTTGGAAATGACAGTTGTGCGTGTCTTCAGGAGCAGACAACATGCTACTGATCTGGGGAGTTATGGGACAAGCAGCATGTCGGCACTCAGAATCTAAACCTGAGAAAGACAAACAAATATTGCAAGGGTAAGATATAATTTATTGAAAAACATAATTTCATATTAACACTTTCTACTGTAATGAGAAAATGGAATCATACAATAACAAGGGATGTCAATATACATAACTGTCAGGGTAACGTTATATGACATAGAACTAGACTGCATTTTCAAATTGAGCCAGCGGTTGGATTTTGGATAAAAAATTTCCTGATGAACCATGACGCTTAATACTCCTTGCTTTAGCAAGATGGATTTAGTGGGTACAGAACAGGAGCACAGGAACTAGACAAGGCCAGAAATACAGACGCCTAGCACTGACACCAACTCTCACAGGGAAGCTGGAGCAGCAGCACACACCACGCTACTGGAGGTTTAAGCTAGCAGTGCTCGATGCCCGGGCCATGGTGGGCACACAGCTCATCAGCACTGCTCAGCTACTTTCAGTTTATCTGTTCAGGAACAGCCTCAGGAGGAGCTGCAAGTCGGCCGGCCAGGGCACAGCCGCGTGGTGATGTTGCCAAGACAGCGAGACCCTAAACTCTGCTGTGGACCTTTGTCCTTTACGCCAGCCTGGCAAAGGTAGGGTACACACATTCTGCACTCCCCAGCACAAACTGCTCTGGGACACTGGAATTCTTCCAAAACATAACACCCCTCAAAAAAACCCCATAATCTCCCTTAAAGGCCACTATAAGGTAAAGACATTATCCTTACCCTCAGTCCTGGGAACTGCCGCAGGGCTGTGACCTCCGAGCACCACATTACTTTCTTGTGACTCATGGACTGCTACAGTTATGTTTTCCACAGGGCAACTGGACTCCGGATTTCTTGACCAGTCTGTCCCACCAGCACAGTTAACATTCATGCTGGGCCTCCGTGATGTCAGGAGTTGGTTGCGTTTCCTAAGAGAAGAGCTAGGGGAGAAAATACCAAGTTGTTAATTTTGGAAGAAACTCCCAAGCAACGAAGCTCAAATCCCTGTATGCAGTACTGCAAGCAAAGTCCCTCAGGCTCAAAAGGCTTTTCTTCAGAGGCTTCACTGGGCTTCAGAGAGGCGTAGGATGCTAGTTATGCCGCTGCACTAACCTAGGAAGAGGAAAAAACCAACGTATTCAAGTAAACAGGGGTCTATTTCATTTATAAACCTTTGCTTTTTAAAAAGTAAGTCTGAAGCTGCTGGTGTCTTTAGCTCACATGTGTGTTCCTGCAAAAACCCTCCTGGCCTCCAGACCACTCGAGCCCTTTAAAATGTTTACATATCTCTTGATTCCTAGCACTGCCAAAATGAGCTCTGGAACACAGCTATAGCCTGAAATACAAAATTTTCCCAGTTGACAGTTAACATTTAACATGACAGTTAACTCTTAACCACTCTGAGGTTTGACTAGGAGGTTCCCTGATCCCAGTGACTGATTTTTTTGGGGTCTTCCTTCTTCTTGAATTATCACCCTCCTGTCATGTAGTGCTCACCCCAGCATTTAACCCAATATAGTCCTACAAAAATACTCATGTCACAGAGAACAGCCTCGACTGCAGCAGCCTTACACTCATCACACCCTGGCTCAGCCCAATACACACACTGCTTTAACCGACGCCATTCAAATCTTAAATGTTCTTCCAGCATACACCAAAAGACATCTTCTGTTATTGTTCTTTGGCCATTTCACTCTTAAATGAAGTTATTTTTCCCTCTTCCTAGCTTTAAGACTCGCTTCACTCCACTCCTTTATATCTTCAAACAGATTTCTTTTGCTGTCTCTTTCCGTCACTCTCATTGGCATATATTTTGTCCTGCTATTACCTTGGACCAGGAACAGCTCTCCATTCTGCGCCTTAAGTGTTTTCCTTTCACTCTCTCAAACATAAAACACCGATTTCCTCATTAATGAATTCTCCCAATTTCCCCCCTGCAGAACAATTGTCCTGTGTCTTTTTCTTGGCAGAATTAGGACTGCGGGGCTCGCGGGTGCCATCTATAAAGCATGGCAGAACACTGACATGGTTAGACACAAACCAGAGAAAATACAGCACTAATAAAACAACAAAATGCCAAATAAGAGTTGGCGAGTTTTCTGCTCGGGACCTGCTGAGGATGAAGGCCTTAATGAGCGTTTCAGTGGTGGGTTTCAAGCCCGTTGTTACTGGCAGTCAGTGTAAGCATTTCATTCTTAATTAGAAATTTTAAAAAAGAATGACAATTCCTTCCTCTTGATCTGTAAAACCGAAACTAAGCTGCCAGCGTTATTCTGTCTGTATATTTTTAGAAAAATCTGTTGCTTATGCATCATGTGATATTCATCAGAAGGAAGATTTTTGGCAACAGCGAAACCATGTGAAAAGCTATTGTATTCTTTCTTTTTTTTTTAAAGGCTCTGGCCACTGGTACGACCAGCAGCAAGGAGCCTCCGAGGGTGACCGTGGATCCACAGACCGCACGGTGCAGAGCGCATCACCACGTGCGTCTCCTCTCCCCGGCGTGGCTGGGGCTGTCATCACAACCCCAGAGAACTCCCTCTGGAATCACCCATATAAGTGAGCAAACGTACAGCACGTGCAGAAAACGCTGTCTGAAGTAAACTCAAATATGCAAACGCTCATAGTGTGCAACACCCCGTCAAAAAAAAGCGCCTTTACATCAATTCCAGAATTGACAATTTCAAATGTTGAATATTTTTTTTTGCTGCCATTCCCCTATTTCATACACGCTATTGTAATTATCGTGAGGACATTGAGTTTTCCAGACTGCAAATGTTAAAATATTTATACAACTAACACTGGTTTCAAACACAATCACTGAATTCTAAACATTACGCTATATTTTTTGACCAAAATGCTTTAAAATTTGGTGACTGCACAGAAAGCCAAACTGTATTTTTTTTTAAAGCTGCAGTCTGATTTTCTTAGGCAAAAGTGTTTTGAGATGGGGAAAAGAAATCCTTCTTGAGCGGATACATATTCATCTTGGGAAAGCCCTTAAGAAGAGTCATTCATGAGACTGGGAGGAACACAAGCAACATACTGGGGTGCGCCTCGGGAACTCTTTTTTCCCCTCCCAACTTTTCTGTATAGAAACAAGCTCCCTGATAAAACTGAGATGCCAACACACTCACCTGGGAATGGATTTTGCTCTCTGAGCTGACAAGAACTCTACTAAGAAAGCTCAATAAGCATAAAATTTACTTCTTAGGCCTCTTTCTTTCGAGAGTGCTCTGGCACTGCAGTTCTGCCGACAAGCTCCCCTTGCGCTGTCTGAACAATCTCTTAACAATTTAATACGTTACTTAGCAGAGAGGAGAATTTAGGCAGGGAGTCAGATCAATAAGCAGTTTATACCCAGGGAAACAGCAGCTTTATCAAGAGACACTTACATTCCACAACTTCACAAGAGGCTTGCCTTATAAGCCGTATTTAAGTGATGTCAAACAGCATGAAATGCCTACAGACTGAATTTTCACGACAATCAAACTGGGTTTGATGAACATGGCAATCTGTAACTTGACGATCACCTTAAGCTTTGAATTAAACGCGCACACAGCTCAAGAGACCCTGAAAGCCATTCAGCAGCGTCCTCTGCTACGGCATCTCGGAAACTATTTACAGAAATATCATCTGATAAACAGGAACTACATTACGTTAGTTTACCTTGATCATTCCCCCACCCTTTTCTGCTTGATCTACTAAGCAGGATTTTTAGGGAAAAAAGCCCCAGCTGTTGACACCTTTCTCCTCATTCTCTTCTATCCCACTAAGTTTAGCACCAGGGAAAGGTGCTCAAAACTGCAGAGATGGGAAAATTCAGAAACAGGTGCTGCTCTTCCCAATTGGTGGCTCTTACAAGCATCAGATCTGACTTCCCTCATTAAATCTACGGGAAGCCGAATGTTCAGCCCTGCTGACAGTCAGAGTTGAGCCAGGCTAACGTTGTTTTCCTGTCTTCTGTCCCCTCTTGGCATGCCCAAATCCTACACCTTATGTGTCAGCAGAATTGAGGCAAACGAGTACGGATTCCTTCAGCACATCTGGCTGGTACAATAAATGCCCAAACCAGTCATTTAACGTGACAAATATATTGCAATCACGCATACAACCCAGTAGGGAAACTAGTACATAAAGACTTCAGAAGGCCATACTCACGCCTGACCAGCTTACAAATGTCCGGGTTTCCTTTCATGCCTAAGATCAAGGTGAACTACCTGTGGTGAGAATGAATACCTATAAATAATAATTAGCACTATTCATCTTCAAAGCTTTTTACAAATATTAACTGCTTATTGCTCCTAACAGCCCTGGGAAGCACTGCAGGGAAGTCTTTTATGAGAGAAAAGAGGGACAGAAAAAAAAAAAAAAGACATAATCTTCAGGACCAGCCACAGTACTGGGCCCACTAAGGATGTGTTATGCTGACTTTCAGCACGTTCGCTGCTCACGCTCCCTGGCCGCGCACCCCCAATTACCCTGTGGTCAGCAGGACAAATACTCGCAGGTTACCATCTTTTTTGAGGTCTGCTTCCATGCACGTTTCTACCCCGCGGTAAGCGTAAATTGGCTTGTACCACAGAATTGATCATGGGAAGTAAACAAACACCCTGGTTTCCAAGCTCGCTTCGCAGTAATTTGTTTGCATACTCAGATCCTGAAGGACCAGGCAGGGACCAGCCTGCAGAGGAGCTTAAGACTCACAGCTTGTGGACAGCTGGATTTTGGGAGCTGGGAACTCGGGAATATCAACAGCCCTGTGTCATGTTCAGCACTAAAGATCAGAGAAAGAGCTCCTAAATAGGCTGTGATTTTTTTTTTTTTTGGTGAAAGGAAAGAAGTATTACAGTCAAAAATCACAATTCCCATCTGACTGTGGCAGTTGGTTTTGCCTAACTTGGAGCATGCAGCTCCTTCCTCCCTCCAGAACATGACTGTTAAGAATGAGCTCTGCAACTGAACAAGCATCTCTGTTCTCCAAACCACGTGCCAATGGCCACAGTGAAGTCATCTTTATTTGAACTTGTTTGGAGCCAACACTTTTGATGAGAGAAAAATATGGAAGTGATATTTAAGTGGTGGGTTTTTATAACACAAATGGGAAACAAAGTTTTATTTAGCAACACGTCTTTGGCACAAACAACTCAGTTACAAAACCTTTCGCAGAGATAAAGAGGCTGATCCTTCTTCTATGTAACTCTTCAGAAAGAGGGAAGCGCACTGGAATGTAAAAAGGCCAGGACGATCTTTTCAGCACATTACCCTTCCCCACCCTAATGAATCTGAGGCACATCCAAAGCCATTTCCCAAGGTATACAGTTCTCACCCAGCTACTGGAAGGAGCTGAACGGCTTAACTTGTACAGATCAACATAAACAGTACATAGGTGACATCTGCAAGGAAATGAAACTCAAATACACGTCCAGCAGAGAAAACCCATTTAGATGCAGGACATCTTGTTACACAAAAGATAACAAAAGCATCAGTACTGACTCGCTGGTTTCTAGCATTTTATCGTAGTACTTGTTCCTTATCCTGGGATTTTTTTTTTAAAGAGCTATTATAAAATAGTTCAGGTATCAAGTTTGCAGAAATTCACAGAAACTTCAAAGAAAAATCATGAAAAGCTGAGCTGTCAGAATCCATTGAAGACTAAAGCCCTTTACTGTAACATCTGACAGCTTATGCACTGCTTTACTGTCATCTGGCATGACAAGAGGGAAGTCAGAAGAGAGTAAAAATAGTAGAAGTGAGTAACCTTACTTCATCATTCAGTTTGCCAATGGCAAAGAACGACCAGCACGTTGAGCGAGTGAATCAGATGGTTAGCAATCTTCCTCTCTTCCTAAACCACAGCGTAACCACGATGACTTAAATAAAACTCCAAACAACTCATTTTTAAGGTGACAACACTCCTTTAAATCTACAAAAACATTCCCATGTACAATTATTCTCAGAAATATGAGCAAGCAGGAAACACACATACGCAGGGTGTGCCTGACCTAATTCTACAGTCTGCTACTTTAGAACAAGATGTATTTCTAATATAATCACACACCTTTTAGTTTAGTCTTGCTTTAATTTCTTAAAACGTATCCTTGGAACACAAAACCAGAAAAAATAAATTGGCAATGACTGAATTCCTCCTCTGGAGAGAAAAAGGGAAATCTCACAGGCTTAAGATAAATAACGAGAAGCATTTCCTGCACATCAGGATTAGCGAATCAGTATAGGGTATGGCTAAACCACAGCAGGGAGTGCGGCACAGAGATACCCACGCCAGGAGAGATCCACTGGCCAAGGCTTTGCCGTGCCGTACACAACGTGTGGATTTGTCAGTCCTGTACCACGCCGAGTTCGTAAACCCGGCATCTCTCATGCGCTACTCGCCACTCAAAAACATCTTCTCTCTGTTGGGCTGCTCTCGTGCACCCTACGCAATTTGGGGCATTTGGTTAAGTTAAAAAGGAACAATTAAACTTGCTATGAGAAAATATCATCTTGGCAAGTAGGCAGCAATCCAACTTTCTGCTTTTTTATAAAAACTATTTGCTGTTGGTCATCAGATGCATACTTTCCCAGAAAGAGGGAGGAAGAGGAAAAAAACCACCATACTGCTTGTCAGCTCAGTGGCAATAAAAATTCCCGGGTCGCAGGGAAGCATTCCAGAGGGCTGTGCAGAATGAGAGTAACTCAACCATTAGAAAGAAAGGCAAAAATTAAAACTTTCTTCGCAATTAAAGATTGAAAACAGATCTGGGGTCTCATTCTGTAAATATGAAGGAAATCCACTAAAACCAGCAGGTTTGAATTTGCATTAATGAGACTGGAGTCAAACCTGTGGAATTTTGGCCCCAGCTTCTGTTCATTCCCACACCTGTAACTTTGGAGTCCCTGAAGATTTTAAAAAAATTAAATGGAGAGAGTATGGAACGGAAACAGCCTTGAAGGGCACTGGAAAAAAAAAAACATGCCAGGCTGTGCCTGCTCTCATCTTCAACTGAGCTTCCCCCGTCTTATGCTCTGCTTTGGTCCCTTCTGCATTCCCAATAAGGGGGAAAACCAGCACCATTAGGAAATTGGAAAACACAAAATAAGTATTAAAAATGCCTATTAAAACAGATCTTCAGTATAAATGGTATAAAACTCATCTAGAGTTTAAAAGGCAAGAAGCTGCCTTTCCTTTTACAAGTTGCTTGGAGTAAACACAAGCCTATCACAATGCTTTATTTACTCAAAAATAAAAGTGAGTGATGAGCCCACATTGTCAGTACTGCACAGTTTACAATGGTAGAAAGGCACTTCTAATGCAATGACACATCCTGCTTTTAAATCCTACTCCCTGCTTTAGGCCAAATTCTACAGCCTTTAAACATTTTAAGATTCGGAGGGTCTGTCTCTCAGTCATTAGCAGGTGGTTTGTTGTTTGTGGGTTTTTTTAAAATAATCTTTCAGTTGTCAAGTACAAAATCCTCACTTACTATTTCTCTCTTAAGCAGAAGACTCGTCTAGGAGATCAGATTTAACCCTCTTCCAGAAGGTGAAGGGCCATGCGTGAAAGTCTCACATATGCAGGGAAGCTGGTGTCACCAGGCTGCCCTGGGCAAGCGTACCTTCCAGCACAAGGGCCTGAGCCCCGGGCACCATCCTGAGCCCCGGGCACCATCCTGAGCCCCGGGCACCATCCTGTGCGGCTGAATCAAACAAGGGATGCTCAAGGCGATATGAGACTCAGCACGTCTGAGGTTGGCCACTCACTGGCACCTGTAGATACGCCTGTATCCCAGGGGAACAACATAAGAGTGCATTCACCCAAATTACATCAGATAGAAAATCTACCTGAAGCCTTTAATATGCTTTTCTCATACCTACTAATGATCCTCGCTTCATTGTCTGCTCTAGACACGAACATAACCAGACAATAAAAGGGTGATTTATAGGTTGAACTAGCACAGGCACATTACAAAAGGCTTTTTCCCTCGTTATGAAATAACTATCAATATACAGAGGATTCATTTTCCATCTGTCTTTGAAATATAGATGGAAAATAATGTCCAGCAGGACTGATGCAATGCAGAACAGCCTGCAAATTCTGGCAAGAGACAGCAAGAAGGCTGATGAAATGCTTGATTGTTTTCCCCTATTCTGTGCATAGTGTTTCCCTGTTAGCAAAGTTTACGGACTTCCTCATTTACTTGAGTCTTAACAAAAATCCACTCTTTCTACAAATGCAATTCAAAACTAGTCTGCAATATAGTTTTAAAGGTTTAACACTGCACATCCACACCTTCATTTAAGACCCATGGCTCACCAGGTTCTTCCAGCATCTGGTTTACACGCCGAAAACTCCCATTGCTGCTGACAGCACTGACCCACATCAGCGTCCCACACTGACAGCATAATTTCTTTTGCCAACCTATAACAACCAAGACTGATACGTGCAGAAAACTTGTTGTGATTTATTAAGTAACTTTTCCAGAATAGGTAAGTTATACCATGGCAGCCTCATCCACTAGAATAGACGAAGCACATCCAATAATGGCCTATCACTGGGTGTCTCAGAAGGGAACAAAATTTCTGAGTAAGGCAACAGGTTAGGGCTTTGCTAGGGCTATTTTCGCCCTGTGAGGTGCAAAGGTACCAGTGTTAAAGAGCACAACCAAGCAACCTATAAAAGCTATTTCCACTATTCGCACTCTTGAGTTTAAGATAGTAATCTGAAAAATTATAGTTCTTATATTTGATCCTCATAAAGAGCTTAACCCTATAGTCACGGCAGCTTTGCTAGCGCTATGATTAAATTTAGTCAGCAAGGTAAATAAAGCTGGCCACACCAATATAGAATATATACAGAATATATATCCTTTCTAGCCAGAAGGATGGAGTATGCAGATCTGAGCAGGGTAAGGGGAAAAACCCTGGTGAAAGATGAGCTGTTGCAAATATAAGGAGGATCATCTTCTCTAGAGACAGGGAAAACAAATGTTCCCCTGCTAAAATACAGAGTACTGAGCTACATAAAGTTTTAAGCCAGGTGACACCTACGAGTTATACTTTGTCTTCACCTGTGTTAGATTAAACTACAAGTACTTACACAAAAATCTTCAACAGAAGCCATAGCAGCAGACAAGAGTTTTGCCCTGCATTCTGTTCCACTGTTTTCTACAAAACTACTTACAAAGCTTTCAGAAAAAAACCCCACATTTTAACAAAGCATAAAAGCAAGACCTACCTTAACCCTCCAGATTTTAAAATGCTATTTTCTTTCTCAATTTCTCAGACAGTTAAATCTAACTTGGTTTCAAATTCACACCAATTCCTACAGCTACACTACAAGAAGTCAAACTTCTTGATTACAAGCTATACGAAAAGAGTAAGGACAACAGTCTTTCTGAGAAGGCTCTACCCCAAATGTGATGTACCTGCAGCGATCAGAACAGCAATAATCACCCACGTTTCCTACTGTAACTCTGGAGCAAAGCCTCTGCCAAGGCCCCCCCTCGCAAACAACCCAGCTCCTTACTTACTGGCGGCTCATGTGTTCTCAGTGCTACCAGCACCAATATCCTGAAATCCTTCTTAATAGAGGGAAGCACTAAGTCAGGGCAAAGCTTCAGAGTTTAAACTGTTTGTGCGGCAATGGTCACTCCCCCAAAGCCCAGATGTCTGATTCATGTAAATATTTCAGTTTAAAAGTCCCCCCCCCCCCCAGCTGATTCATGAAAAGTTTGAATAGAAAAATCTGTACAGTAACAAATAGCTTTATTTTAAGCCTCCTCTTTTCAGCAAACCTCCCTCCCCCCCGATGCCTGTTTTTGCGGGAATGGTATGGTAGAAAAAGCGCAGTTTTATTAAACCCTCGATGCTGTATTGTTAAATACACTCCTGCCACTCGTCTGCGGCTCATCCCTTACGCAGGCAGAAAGGAATTAACTCCCAGAAGTTCTGAGTATGTTCACAACCGTGTGCATACAGATTTCCAAGTCCAGAAGACCTTGGACTTGGGCCCAAACAAATTCGCAGTAACTGAGGACAAAATTAGTTATTTTGATCTGTTAATTCCCCTCAAGATGCATTGCTAATGAACCCCAATAAATACTTTCTTCCCTCCAAGCTTGGATGCCTACACACAGACTTGCAGAGGCATTACACGTTTATGTCACCTGTTAATGTCACCCTCTATCAGTTCAAATATTAAATCAATCTACTCCATTGTTCTTAATGCTTTCCCCTAAGATACAGCTGGATTGCTCAGAGACAGCTCCAAACAAAATTTCACAGAATGACAGAATTAAATATATCATATATAATCAAGAATATATTGTTTTTAATGCAAATACAAGCTGAAGAAGTAGGAAACTGTTTTCATCGTGACCCTTGCCAGTGATAAAGCATGTGTGTGTATGGACAAGTTTTAAAGTCCAATCATTACACAGCACCCGATTAAGGAAAGATGCTTTAAGAGGTATCTTACCTAAAATAAAACCCCCAATCAATCCCACATAATAAAAACAAGTTGTCAGGAATTTATCTGACTCATGTTTGTTCTGTACATACATATGATGTATTGCAAGAACTTGTTATAATTTTTGGTTTGGAGGACGCTTTTCATTCTTTAATACCCCATTATGTAGTCCGTCCAGATACAGGTGCAATGAAGCACCAGTAGCCTGTTAGGGAGGTTGGGGGGATGTAAAGAAGGAGCAGCAGCCTCTCATCCCTAAGGCATACTGTCCCACACAAGGGGAGGTGGGTCACCTTCATTCAGGACTATGACAACTCCACACAGGGCACGTGATCCTCGAGATCAACACAGCCGGTTGCACTTTCAAAGCATACAGTAGAGCATTCACCCCAAAAATCAGTAAGGAGGAGACAGCAGGGTACAACTTAACACTTCAGCTCACACCTGAGGGGCTGAACACCCCATAACCCTCCTGTCTCCTTCACCACAGTGGCCTCGGGAGACCAGAAACTGTAGACAGTGTCTGAAGCGCAGTACCTGGAGCTGCTGCCACCATCACCTGCAACTTTGCCCTGCAGTGCAGGGTCCCAACACCACCACCCAGCCTGCAGCACCATAAAGGATAAATTACCCTGTTTGCTTCTGGCATAGCAACTATCCAGTGTGGATCCTACTCAGATGAGGTTCGGTGTATTAAGAATCAGCATACACTGAAATACACAAGCTGTAACACGCGTGGATGATTTTACAGCAGAACATTGGCTGAGAGAATATTCAGACTAAAACAAAAATCCCCTCCGCACTTACTGAGCTTTTAGTTTCCTACAAAAAGTTAGTTGATGTTTCACCCATAGCAAAAAGCACCAACTTGCTTTGACTTTTATTTTAGAGAGGCTGTGAGCTGCTTGCAGCTCCACCTTCCTTCTCTGGAAGGGATCCCAACAAGTAACTGCTAACTCATTCCCAGCTCATCTGCTACAACTCCAACTGCCATTCATTTTTAACCAATTACATGGCAGCAACTTGAAAAACTAACAATAGATGGCAGATTTTTGAAAGTTGAATGCAGTTAGAGTCGCTATTCACCAAAGAGATTTCAGCATAACAGAGCATACAGCATTAAAAAAAAATAAATCCAAACCAAGCAGGGAAGCTGCATACTGATTAATGAAATGCAATTAAATTTGAAAGTAAATATTCCAGTCTTGAAACAGTTCCTCTGTACCACAGTCCTGAGAAGCTCAGTGCTTACCGATGGACCCGAATGGGCTCTGATCTACCTACAGCCCCTCTGCCTGTTTCAGGCCCTGAAGGAGACTGCACAAGGGGGACACGGACGGGAAGAGGGCTCAGCACAGCAAGCCAGCCCTGGGCCGGGCACTGCCATCAGCGATCAGGTCCAGCAGCACTTTGTGTCCAGTGTGGAAGAGCAGGACCAGCCTCAGCAAAACTCAAATGCTATAACCCAGCTCAGGAGATCTTTACCTAACTCGGGGAGCAGACAGGCTGGCCCGGCACCCCTGCCAGGGCAGCTATCTGCCACCCCCACGGGGCACTGCCGTATCTCACCACGGCAGCAGCAGGGCAAGTCGCTGGGAGGCAGTTCAGATAAAGACACGGACGCTACAGCCGTCCCGTCCAGCCGCGGGGTGAGATACTCCCTACAAGCAGAGGCACAAGCAAAGGGAAGACCATCAGTGCTGTCTGCAGAAACAACGGAGCTCTCCAAACCAAACAGGTTGCTTAATTCACATTAAGATACAGACAATAACAAAAATGAAAACAAACATAAGGCCTACCTTTGAGAGCGAGGCTGCATTAGTAAACTCTGCAAGTAATACTACAGTAATCCGAAACCAAAATAAACAGCAGAGTTTTATTTAGCATAATTGCAGCTCTTCAGGGAAGCACATCTTGATTTATTTTTAGGGAGGCAAGAGCAGGGGCTAAAATTTGAGCTAGGTAAAGCCAACCATTAGCACTCTGTCAATTTATGTCAGTGGAGAACTTGATACCTTATTTTCAAGAACTGAAAAACATCTTGCTCAAGATTTCAAAATAACTAAGGTTTACGATGGTACATTGGCAAGACACCTCTTCCTTTGTTTACATGTCTGGATAAATATTTTACATGTCAAGCATAGTTATAACACTTTCTAAGAATATTCTGTTACATTCCTTCTTAAGTGACTAATAATTCTTTCACAAAAATATTTGGCTAGTGTCGCGTTTCAGCAAAATTAGCCAGGAACTGTAGCCATATTTTGTGGAACCGTAAAAAAGGGAAAGTAACACTAAGAAAAATACAAAATTGAAAAAGCAGAGGCGATGCCTATTTCAACACATGTAACGAGGTGTTCGTGCAGGGGAAAGGTGCCCATTTGGGCACTGAATAAGGTCGCTCTTTAAAGTGGAAAGTTCTAAAATTGCAATGTATTCCAGAACAGTCCACTCCAGCTTAATTTGACAAGCAAGCAACCCATCAATATTCTAGCCAAAACTGCAGCTGCCTTTGTGAGTGTTTATCTCAAAGACAACAAGCAAAAGAAAGGTCAGGATTTTTAAAAATTTATTTATTTCAAGGAAACAGTCTTCAAAGCCTGTCCGTGTGAGGAATATTCAACTCTTCTACTGAATAATGCAAGAGATTCACAAGGAAATTAGCATATTCCAGTAGTAGAGCTTATGCATGATTTTAATAAATCCTTAACAAGAAGATGGGTCTTACTGCAGAGCCTGCTAATTAAAGGGCTTATTAATGTACCAAGAAGCATTCTCTAACCCTAGGATTTCAACTCAATCCCAATCAGACGTGACCAAAACCGTGACATTTTAGAGCTCTTAACGTGGCCTGCGGGAAATGAGTTTGCTGTTTTCAATGCGGCAGTCAACTAGACAAGACGCTTCCAAGAAACCACCGTCACTCAGTGAACTTGGTGGTAAACCTGGACCAAAACACACATGGGCAGAAGTCTCAGCACCGGGGGGTGAATGCTTCCTCCAGCCCCGACTGCGGGGCAGCAAGAGGGTGCTAGTAGGCTCATCATCAGCTGTGCTGAGGATAAGTAAAGCCTTTAAATCTCACGGCTGTCAATCCGGCTGGTCAGAGTTCACAGGAGGTTTTGTTTTGAATTGTTATTTTTAATTCAGCTGTGACAGTCTCCTAATTAAAGATAGCACTAAGTGTCTGCAACACACAGGGCGAGAGACAGGAGAAGAGTCTATTTTCTGCATTAATAATAGTTTCATCTCTCAGAAATGCAGTAATTCCACTTACAAGTGGTGAAATGGTATTTCCCATAAATGTCCACAACACCTTTAAAATGGTGTTGGAATGACTTAACAGCACAAAGTGAAGACAGATACAGATGCCACAGGCATGGTTTATTAACCAATTTTCTGAAAACAATTGAGAGTTTCAAAAAAAGCTTTTAAAAGGAGAGGCTCACCCCATGATCTTGGCAAAGAACATTTTGTAATAGGGACATTTGACAGACAGGGTACCAGTTAAATATAGCACAGCCCTAATGCACTAAGCTCTTCACAGCTTTATAATTAACAGTAAACAGAAATCCGTTTTCCCCCTTGCTCATCCAACACCAGGTAACAGACATAATTAGACTGGTTTCACTCCAGTATCTTGCGCAGCACATTCAAACCCAGCTGTTTATCACTGTTCCTCAAGCCTGACAGCAGAACTGCATGTAAACGCATTTCCTCACTATCAAATAGGTTCATTTGGGTCTTTCTGAGAGAGCTGCATCATACAGCCCTGCGAGGGGACTACCGCGTCCAGCAGGCTGGGAGCAGTGACGCAGAGCTGAGTCACAGCAACCTGTTCTGGCCAGAACAGCATGTCTGACCACAGCCTCACTCGTACACTGGAAAACGGACAGGCAGGGAGGGGGGCAGACGCGTGCTCTGCTCGGGCCCCGTTACAGGATCGGAAACAGAGGACTATTCTGGGAGGTGATAATGAGAAAGCTCCTCTCCCACCTGCTGCTCACAGGTGCCCAAGAAATGTGCACAATCAATATTTTTCTCCATTGATCCATCCAGATCAATGGCTTTCGATCATACTCAAAAAGAAGGTTTTAAATTGCGGTGCAGAGATCCAGAGATAAGCAGCATTAAGGGGAAAAGCTAAAAGCTGTCTAGTCCAAAATGACTCAAACATTAGCTTATTTACACACCCTAAGAATGGATCTTATAGAAACCCCAGGGCTTAGGAAAAAATTGAAATTTTGATGTGCTTTATATTAAAACTAAACCATTTCACAAATATACCTGAATCATCTGATTTGAAGACCAATGAATGATGTTAAGATTTTTCATATTTGCAACTCGGTCTGTCTGAAAGGAAAAAGAACAAAGCAGATCCTATAGAAAACACCCTGTAGAAGACAAAAGATTGTGCTCATATATATTAGAGAAACTCCACAGAGGTAACAAATCAAATTGTAACAGCAAACGGGCACTTACTGAAATTTAAATAATCTATATTTCTTTTCTATTCCTTTGTCGGCCCCCTGAACAAGGTTACAAGAAATAAGGCAAACATTTTGAAAATCTCCAAAGACTCCTTCCAAACACACGCAGTAAAGCCTTTTTCTAAAATACTGTATCTGTGTAAAAGGCCTTGGCTATCGTAAACTTCCATCTCCTGGGTCTGTATCAGTCCCTAACACCTGATGAAGGGCAGTCTTCTCAAAAAGCATTAGACTACAAGAAGGTTTGCAAGTGTCTGCCAGAACATTTATATCAATGGATTAGGGAACTCATTCATAACTACCAACTGCTACAGCAGATAACATTCCAGACAGACGTAACCTTTTCCATGGCTAGAGATTACGCAACGCCATGATTTTTAATCCACTCACCCAGAGGAAGAAGAAATTAGCTAGCTTTCATATACGTTAAAGCTTCCTTATGCTGTTTTCCTCCATTATTTGTTCCAGTTACATTGAACTAGCAGATGATACTAACCACACAGGAACTGGGAGACTTGTAAAACCCACCCAGCTCATTTCCAGTTCCACTAGAAACTCTGGTGCTACAGCCACTGCAACACAACAGCTACCAACAGTTCCTCTCTTCCTGCCTTTTCCCTACTCACCTCCTTTGGGGACCTTTCACTCCAGTTTCTCCAAGCTAGCAGAACACCCCCAGCAAGAACTGCAGTCTTTTAAGTCGTATGACAGATACCCCTTCGAGAAAAATAGTATCAATGATTATTAAACTGAGAAAAATCATTAAAGTTGGGGTGCATGCTTAATCAAGATGGTTAACAGGACATCCTACAGAATCATGTGGACACACAGATTAATTTCAGGAAATGTGACCAACTGTTGCCCCAGCAGAGCGAGCCACAGGGCTGTGCTCCGAGAGACCCAGCTATACTTTCCAGACCCAGGATTATATTTATTGGGGAAACCCTTCTTTTATTAAATATGGCCTTGCTATTTTTGCCCGCCTAATCTGTTTTTGAAAGCGATGTTGCCAAAACTTTACATACAAGAAGCATTACGATGCAGCTGCTATCACTAATTATTATACACTGTTTCTTACTGCTGTCACAAGAGCAGGCTGCCACCGGGTTTGCACGTCCTCGCACCGCTCCGTTGTGACGAGCGTTAGGCACAAGGTTCAGTTCTGCTATTTTTATGGCTGCCAAGCTCTACTTCCTTCTGAAAACTCTCCGATTCAATAGACTAAACTACTGCGTCCCAACACACAGGTCAGGGATGTAGCACTATTTTATGAGAGCTAGTTGGTAGCTGCATTCATTCCCCAGTTCTTGCAATACATGTGTTTGCCACTGAAAGTATGACTAATACATTTCAATCCATATTATTTGTCCACAAATTGCAAAAGCAGACCTGACACACACAGAGCTGTGCTCTCATTTCTCTATCTTTATTCAATTTCCCTCACTCCTGTTTTTCCCTTTTTTTAGCTATTTCAGTATTGGATCCCAGGCAGTTTTTTATTCTCAGAGTAAACTGCTGACTAGTCCTATAGTCACTGTGACAGTGGGATACATACAAACTGTTCCAGTTTACAGTTCACACGGGTATTACTCCATTTGCGTGTTCAGTAGCAAAACCGATGTGGTAACTGAACATTCCCACGCTCAGGAGCAATTGGTGGATTAACACCATTTTTAATAGCTGCACACAACACATTTCTGAGGGCAAAAGCCAGGGAAAAAGCAATTCCAGCCACTGCAGACAAAATTACTGAATGTTGAACCTCAGTGACTACAGCCCATGGTCAATGACTCTTCTAAGACTAACAGCCATTGATTTTACTTCTCAATTTCAGGCCTGTGCTCGTGAAACAGCTGCCCTTCAAAAGTCCCAGCCCTCTTTTGTGCTCTGAAAGGCACAGCCAAAAAATACACAGGCCAGCATACAGTCTGTGCTCAGGTCAGAGGACATATCACAACCGCAAATTTGAACTTGAACGAGAGACAGGAGAAGAAACTGCCATGAAAGCTGATGAAATGAGACATAGGGAAGGCAAGTCCCGGGACTTCAGTTACTTACAGCATCTGTAATTATTTCCCTGTAACAGACACCTGAAACATCCACGTGAAAGCCCACTTTGCTCTGCCTTTGTGGTTCTGCTATGTCACAACCCAGCCTGGTTCGGTCACCAGTCTGCTGCAAAGGAATTCCTGTCACCAGTTCCACGGGTACAAGCTAACAAGCTCTTGATAAAAAACAACATCTCCCTGCTACTTCTAGACCTGAGGCTAGAGGACACATTCCTCATCTCTGCCCTCCTGTTTTAACCCACTTCTCTGGAAAGCTGGATATCCTTCGACCCTCAAAACCATTTTTCCTTGGCCTCTCCTCTCATCAGGCACAGACACATCCAGGGCTCCATCTTAGCTGTGAGCTACCCAAGCCTTGCTGGGGAACACACCGTAGAGAAATCAGGATGTCGGGCTCCACAGCTCCACAGTAGAGATCACCCAGTACCCATTCCCATCTCAGAAAACTGCAGTTTGGATATTCACGCTGCTAATATGCCTCCCTCCGTGCTGCAGGCTGGATGGAGTCTCTCCTTCAGGTCCGCCCCCCCCCCGCAGCAGTGGGTGTCTACCCCAGGATGAAGCAGGGCTGCGCAGGGCATGCTTAAGCACTCCGCATTTACCCTGGAGCACAGGGGGTTGGATGCTTCTCACCTGAGCTGCCTCGATGAGTCCCAGCTTCTCTGTACAGACACTGGTAAGAAACAAGCACTGGAAGGCGATTCAGCTCCTCAGAATGCAGATGGGATCAGTTCTGGTCAGAAGTTCAAACTCGGGAACGTTGGAATTGGAGGGGATGTCGAGATCAGAAACCTGAAATCAGAGAGGGCTTCATCAGCAGTCTGGCCAAATCCCCCCCCCCCCAACCCGATCCTCTAGCTAAATTTACTTTCTATTAAGCAATTCATTTAAAAAACAGAAGATCCTTCAGACAGCTGAAGTGGCCTTTATCAGCAGGCACCAATTCAGCATTTTTCCTCTAAAGAAAGAGCTCATTATCCACACGCTCCTCTGGGATCTCTAAGCAGAAGGCAACAGTCCCAGAGCCCGTTCCCAAGCTAAAGTTTTTAGGGAGGCTCACTTTGCATTCATTAAACAGGATTTTATTTTCTAGTAGGAAGAGGAGTTTCTGACACCGGCTTTGGCAAGAACACGCAACTAAGAGAGGCCGCACGGGTACGTGCTATTTCAGGTAGCTCTGCAAGTCTCCTTTCACAAGTTATTGAGTCGCTGAGTCGGCCTGTCATCATGCAGTGACTTTCACAACAGGACTGCAACTTTGTGATGCAATTATTAATACAATACCACTACCGCCTACTGCTTGGCCAATATTCCTTTATGATCACAGCTTTTGGCAAAAGGGGACAAAGGTGGTGTTAATTGCTATACAGCACTGAAGTCTTATAGCAAATTCATTACAAAGGGTGAAGTATTATTTACCTTTCTCTACACCCAAATTTTCTACTTATGGGTTTTCAGGTATTTAAAGTGGAGTTAATAGCACTACTTTTAAACAATGTTATACTCTACTTCCTTTGACACTGCTATACCGAGAACTAAACACTTGGCTGCCTGTCACAGGCATGTGGAATGAGTTCAAGATGAGGTCGAGTGACAAACACATCCTGGCATGCCCTAAACTTTGTGCTGAAAGCATCAACTAATAAAACCAGAAGTGACTCTCACTTCTCCTGACCTGTAAAGACAGACTGAATCTCCATACAAAAAAATGTTATAATATCCTGAACAGAAAACTCAAAGCGGGTGGTTATAAAACCTCGTGGATTCAGAGAAGGCAAGACTGAACACGCCAGGATATGAAGACACCTCAAACTGAGGCAAGATCAGATTTATGATCAAATCAGCAAAAGGGGGAGGGTTTCTCTATTCTGATGGTTGAAAATACTTTGGGAAAGGAAACAAAGATTACTGCTGTGTATAGCTCAGGTAAGGCTACCTCTGAAGCCACAGGAAAATAAAGTGTAACACTGAGTAATTTTATACTGGACACATCCCACAAACTTGGCCACGTTCACGTAGATCTTAGATGATACATTTCTGTTAGCACAATTATGACCAATGTTGAGGCTTTCCATTTTTGAGGCTTTGGAATTATGATCTTACCTTCCAGTCAAAGAACTGTCACAAAACCTTTCCAGAAAAAAGAACAACAAAAAACCCCAAAACACATCAACAAAACCCCCCCAAACCAACCACCTTTGCTGCCTGTGGGTGCATGCAATCTATATCAAACAGCTCAAGTGTCTTTGCTAAAACTTGTTTCTCACCACTGTTGAGAAGTATATAAATAATCAGTTTGGTCCTTTCATCTACAAATTCTTCCAGGTAGACACCTGCAGCTTGACTGGGCCCAATGAAGTCCACTCAACTTCATAACTATAAAACAGAAAGCTCCCACAAAATAAAATTATATGATTAACTCCTACCAGAAAGATCACTCCTTTTAAGCCCAAATAAAACAGAAAGCTCGTGCCCTTCAACTCTAGCAGCTGAAAGTACTAGACAGTACTGAAAGAGATTAAAAAGCATTACATGTGCTGCAAATAAGTCTATCTTGAAACAAACACCAATTTAGCTAACTTGGCACACACCTATTTCCTTGAAAGCATAACTTACTTCAACTTGTTCTTAATTGCTTTAAGATGAGCTGAAGTAAGTCTGGACACAGTCTTTAGCACATGTTTCACTTAGGATTAGTCTACGTAAACTGCTCAATTTCAACCACAAGATCAGACCACAGAAGACCCTCTAACGTGGATGTTATTATAGAAAATAAAGACAATTGTGCCAGTATAAGCACCTGTTGTACAGCTGCCTTATATCACTAACAGTGATATAAGTACCTGGATGTTGTAAACAGCATCAGTCTATTTTAGTAAAAGGTGACTGTTTCCCTAAATAAAACTGCTCCACTGTAATAAAAGTCATGTGTGAATCCAGTGTGAATAATAATAACTAACAACTCTTACAGCAGCTTTACTGACAAGACTAACCCACAGTTTTTGAGCCAAATAATTCACTGTTTCGATGCTTACATAACTGAAAATGCTTCTACAAACTGAGGGCAGAAGTATTTATAACCCTCAAATACAGGTAACTGTCAGCTGTGCGGTCTCACAGTCCAGCCATGGGAGTAAACAAGGTCACACCTGAAAAGGGAGAGCTGAGCCTTTCTATTGATTTCCTGGATACAATTTCCTTCCGATTAACAGTTCGCAATTGCTGCTAATGCCAGCAGGAAGGATTGTGATTTTATGGTGAGGATAAGGCAGACACAGGTAGCACAGGTGAATTTTCTGCCTTAAAGCCATAACTTACTGCTACAACAAGATTTGGGTTTGTAGCAACTCTGGCAAAGTAATTCAAAAACACTGTGCCTACAGATCTGTGTTCTCAACCTTGCAGGTTTATGCCCAAGATCGTTACCATTATTATTACCCATTCCCTGAAAAGCCTCAGGTCACTGAGAAGGCAGTACAGAGACAACAGGATTGGAGACGGGCAAAGTCACAACACAAAAAGGTGCGTACGAGCAGAGGCAGGCCGAGGTCTCACATACTGCACTTGTTTAGGTGAGAACCCCTTAGAAACTCCTGTTCCCTTTCAAAGCACAGAAAGGAGGGAGGAAAGGTAAGACAGACTCAAGCCTAAAAACATGCTTAAGAATAATAACGCACCAACCTACAAAGCCCAGACCAGGCGTGGGAGGGCAGCGTGACCAACCAGCCCCCCCGAGAGGAGGCTGCTTCCTGCTCCGGGGGTGGTGGTCAGAAGCAGAGGCCTCACCAAAGGGCACTGGGCACGGTGCAGGCCCCGAGGCCTCCCACACAGTGCGGGGGGAAAAGGGAAACGTGTCAAAGATGCAGGGAGGCAGCAGCAACTCAAGGGATAACAGTCCCAACCCCTGCCCAACACAAACAGGGTGTAGGAGAGGCCCCAAAGGCCCCTTTCTCCGAGTAAACACGGGGCAGGGGGAGGCACCCCCAGCCCCATAGACGGCCCTTCCTCAGTGCACACAAAGAAGGCCCCACAACCCCCTCCCCAAAGGCCCACAGAGGAAGGGCCGGCCCCCGGCCCCACAGGCCCCTCCAAAGCCCACACGGAACAACAGAGTCCACGGGGACCCCACGGACATTCCCTCGGCCCCACGGACATCCTCCTCAATGCCGGCAGGGGACAGGGAAGGCCTCCCCCGAGCCCTGAGCACCCCCACCTTCCCCCGAGCATACAGTGGGCGCCCTCGAGGCCCATAAGCCGCTTTCAAAGGGCCGGGAAGGCTGCTAAAGCCCAAGGCCCAAAGGCTCACAGAGGACCGGAAAGAGTCCCGCCAAGCCCCACGGAGGGCCAGGAAGGGCCCACGAGACACCCTAGATCCCACGGAGAGCGAGGAAGGGCCCCCAGCCGCCGCCCCCCCCCGCCTTTAGGCCTCACTCACCGCGTCCCCGCCGAGGCCGCTCCCTCAGGAGGGCGGAGGGCGGGGTCCCGCCGCTAAGCCCCGCCCCGCCTCCGCCGCTACCCCATTGGCCCCGCGCTCGAAGCCGGCTGGCCAATGGGAGACCGAGAGAGAGGGAGGGGCGGGACACACCGGGGGTGGCGGGGCGTGCCGGTGCGCGCGTGTGTCCCGGTGCACGTGCAGCGTAGCGCACCTCCCGGGGTTCATGGCCCGATGCTCACGGACCGGTGGCCACACACGCAGTCCCGCTCCCCGCTGTCTCCGGGCCTCCGCCCCTCCCCGTGCTCCCCCCGGGACAGCCCTGTCCCGTTCCGGCCGTTCCCGGTGGAGAAAAGGTGTAAAAGCAAGTATTCGAGCTGCCCACCCCGCCTCCGGCCTGTCCCGGGGCCCCTCCCTCCTCCGGCATCGCGTCAGTCCCCGGGGGTACTGTTCACAGCCCCGGGGACACCGGGACCCCCGGGCCGGCTGCGGCCACCGGCCCTGTCCCTATCCCGGCAGCGGGCGGGATCCCCTGCGCGGAGGCGGCGATCGTACCGGAGGGGACCGCGGGGTCACGGCACCGGGAAGGGAACATCAGAACCCCGGGCGCTGCCTGCCCCCCCCCCTCCCCCCCGCGCCGTTCTCCTGCCTCCCGGGGCTCCGGTTCGTTTCGATTTCGTTTCCCGGAAGGATCGCGCCGAAGCCGCAGCGGCCGCAGCACCGGAACCCGCCCGCGCCGGGGCAGCGCCGAGCCGCGGCTCGCACTGGGCTGGGGGCAGCGCCGAGAGCCGCTGCGGGGTCCGGCCACCCGCCGCCACCGGGGATGCAGGTAAGAGCCGTCCGGTCCCATCCGCCCCCACCTCAATTAACGATTTTGATTTACCGGGGCGGGGTGACCCCTCCATCCGCCTCCAAACAACCTCACGTAGCCCAGAGCGGCCGGGGGGGCTCCATCCCCCCAGTTTGGGACTAAGTCGAAAGCGGCTCTCGCACGTGTGGGGGGTGCCCCCCCCCCCCCCCCCGCTTTTTCTCACTTTCCCGCTCGAACCCCTCCAGGGTCGATATTTCCTCTTGGAGAGAGAAAACACTGCCTCAGAAACACGTGAAAGCAGCTAAGCAGGGAGAAAAGCAAGAACATTAAATTGGTACAAAGTAATACAAATTAAGAATGTGTCTCTCATGCTCTAGAAATCTTTAGGAGCAAGAAAAGATAACAAACATTTGATCTGTTTTTTACTGAAATCTCATTGTAAGAGTGTCACGCTGATGGGAGAAAACTAAACCACCTTTTTGACAAGTTGTAGACAAAATACGCTGCGTATTTCTTTCGTTTTTATTTTTCCCCGTAGCTTATTGCTTAGAATGAATCTGAAAGAGTTTGCATTGCTCTCCAGCCTGCTCAGAGTTTATACTGGAGTTTCTCTGATTTCCCTCACATGATCTCATGCCGCTGCTTGCTTTGCTAAAACCAACGACCCCGCGACAGCCAGCGATCGTTACACCGCCAGCGGGCAAATTAACACTCACTCTTCTGCTGAAGAAAACCCCTCATCCATCCCCAAACCACTGCCTTTCTCCCACCACAACTTCCCCAGATGACAGGGAAGCGTTTTCCCAGGGAGGGATTGGAGCCTTTTGCTCCAGTCTCCTCTGCTCCTGGTTTTGGGGACACAAGCTTGGCATTTAAGATGTGCCCAACCACCACATCAAGGCACACTTGTGATTTTTTTTTCTTCACCCCTGGACTTTCAGGGGAGCTCATCTCCTCGACCCCCACACACGGTCGAGAAGCTCTGTCTGCTCAAAGCCCCTCTGAAGATCTGCCTGAGGGTGCATTGAAGTGCCCAGAGTTGGCAAAAGCTTCGGAAAATACTATTTGTAGGCAAAATTGTTAATTTTCCAGAGAATGAAGCTGAGAAATTGCTGGGATTCACGTTAACAGATTTTTAAGGGGAAATATTATCTGCTTGGCTGCCAGTTATATTTCAAGATGTAGATGGGGCTGACAGCAGGATCTGCGCTCCCTTCTGGCCCTGGATGAGAGCCCGGAGCCAGCGTGGGGGGGATGCTGACCCCCAGCCCGGCCGAGGCGCTGCGGCTGCTTCTCCTCCCAGCATTGACCATCCCCCCCGTTCAGTGAGGCTGGAGGGGGTCCTTAAAGAACAACCGAGAGGGAGGAGTAATTCTTGAGGGGCTGGGACTTCATGGCAGGAGAGCAAGATGCGTGGACATCTTTCTGAACGTGGGGATGGCCATTTCCACTTTTGTCATGAGTGGAAAAGTTAGAGAGATCTCTTCATACAGTGTTTTTAAGACAAAAATCTAAGCACTATCGCCAGCTGTATTTTCACAACTCTAAAGAATTGAAGTACTGTCCTAAAACCCTGGATGTCCGACGAGCATCTGAGGATCCTGCAGGAAGCAAGAGCCAGCCCGGGCACTGCGGGCTCTGCCAGTCTTGGCTCCATCTTCTGCTTCCCCTGCAGCCATGGGGCAGCGGGGATGGACAACCCACATCTAGAGCCTGGGCAAGGGCAGGTACCTCCGCTAAAGAAAAGAACTGGAAAAAGCGATGGGGATCTCTGGCTACTAACATTGTCTTGGGCAACCAGAGATTCATCCTAGGGCTGGTGAAGGATCTAGAGCCATCATGGAAACGCTGCAGTCAGTGCATGACACTGCTATGAGAAACCAGCTAGAAATGCTCTGAGCAGTGTTTACTGCAGTGGAAGCGCCTCCAAAGCAAAGGCGGGAGTGGAGTCGGGAATTTTCCCCCGCTCATGCGTTTGATCTCTTTTCCCCAGGGTAAAGTGACAGTCAGCTCTTCCAGCCCCGTTGTCACAGCTTCGTTAGCAGCCCTGTCCCAGGCCAGACACACACCCATCAGCGAGGGGGAGATCTTCAAGCTTCCAGGCAGGCTGAGTGAGTAGATGTTGAGTGAGTCAACACTGCTTAAAAAAAAGAAAAGAATCTCCCACAGGGTGGGACATGGTGGGTACGGCCGTGGTGTCCCACCCAGGGACCATTCCCTGCTGTCAAGGGGGACAAGACTGACCAGTCATCAGGGTTCATTTTCTCTCTTTTGGGGTTTTGACCTGTGAGTACTTAATATAGAGGGAAAGTTTGCTGATGGAGAAGACCAGTACCCCCACTCCCCCCACCCCACAGCAGCTTTGAAGATGGAGACGGAGTTGTTTCAGAGGCTGCCCCTGGTTTCAGGAATCCAGCCCTCACTGTGGAGCAAGGACGACGTGATCCACTGGCTAAGATGGGCTGAGAAAGAGTATTCCCTTCGGCAAACGGATGAAAGCAAGTTTGAAATGAACGGCAAAGCCCTGTGCATCCTCACCAAGGATGACTTCAGATACCGAGCTCCAAGCTCAGGTTAGAGCGAGTGTGAGGGTGTTTCTGAGGCCCATCAAGTACAGCACAAGCGGTGGTCTGCTGAGAGGGGCCGGACGGGTCCCAGCAGACCCAGCTTCAGCCCTACCTGTCCAGTTGGGTGCTGGAGACAGGAACAACCCTCTTCCTTCCTTTAGTCCATTTGGACTGCAAACGCTTTGGGGTGGGGAATATCTTCTTACTCTGTAGCACAGAAATATAAACAACAACATCATCTGAGAGTCTCTACTATAATACAAAGTTATCTGAGCAGACTTTCCTTCTCTGCAGGTGATGTCTTATATGAAATACTTCAGTACATTAAGACTCAAAGAAGAGCTCTGGTGTGCAGCCCTCTGCTGAACCCACCCTTCAGGGAGACCGGGAGCACAGAGGAAGGTATGATGTCTCCACCAAGCTGTCCTGCCCTCAGCTATATAGCAGGTAGTGCACATCTAGGGCTTGAAGCTCAATCAGCTAAACCCATCCCACAGTACCTCTGCAAGCCAAGCAGGACAGTCCTGGAGATGGCAGCCAGGTCCAATAATGTCCAGGTTTTCAAGAAAGCTTGTGGTGATGAAGCAGGTCTGGTCAGAATCGAGTCTAGGGATCTCCGGGTGGGTCCCTGGTGACCAAGTGAGGCTATAGCTATGCTATGAAATCCATCTGCAAGTTGAGATCTGGACTGAGGAGTGAATAGTCAGGCAGAAGCACAACCATGGCTGGTGAGCAGTTCTCCTAGAGCATAGGTGGGAAAGGGCTGAGGGGCCAGGGCGGAGTTTAAATAGCGCTTCTGGGCCAACGGGTGGGGTGGGGAGAGACTCCAGGTGGGGCTGGTCAGGGCCAGCAGGGCTTTTTAGTGCTCTTGGAGGGCTTAGGTAGGAGTTGGGGTGGGTTGGTTAGTGTCAGTGGCTGGCTTTGTATGGTGGTGGCTCTGGAGTACTGTCCTGAGCTCTCCTGCTGGATCAGGTGCAGGGTAACAAACACCTTAAGCTCCTGCAGCAGTTCACAAATGTAGTGCCTGTACTCTGCTGTATTCTCCTATTCCATCTTTTCTCCTGGATCTGACCCATATCCTACTTGGCATCTCCTCTAACCCCCCTGGACCTTCAGTTGCTCTCACCTTAGGAAAATCCCAGGCTTTCCTGTGTACCTGCCTCCTCTGGCTGGGCTGGTGCCAGGCTGATAACTGACCTGGGCTGGTCCTCCCTGGGTGTTTCAGGGCTTTGGAAGATCTCTTGAGACCTGCTATAATACATCATAGGGTTGTTATTTATTTCCCCAGGGACAGACTGCAGAGCTGAGGCTGCCCCAGTTGCTGTTTCCTCCTGCCTGGATTGTGCGGTGCAGCCCCTGTCCCACAGCCGCGCGGAGCCGCTGAACCTCTCCCATCCCGGCTCGGAGGGCACCTGCAGGGCAGATGCCATCTGCTCTTTTCCTACAGCCCTATCAGCCCCAGCAGATGGGAAAATTGCAGGTAAATCTGAATTTGTAGCCTGGTTCCTTGGGGAAATGAGGGTGTGCTTTGTCCTGTCTGCCTACCTGTCTCCCATTTATTCCGTGCGTCAGTGTGCGTGCGCTTCCACGCCTCAGTTTCCCCACCTGAAAAATGTAGCTCGGGCTAGTATTTTGAGATCTAGCAATAAAAGTGCTGTGCATGAGCTCTTCTTACATTTATTATCATTGTTAACAAGCGCAGTTCTGTTGCTGATTTGACCCTTACTGGAGCACAGGTGTCTTAGTGGGAGCTCTGTGACTATTTATTCTCCACCGATGCTCAGACTGCAGGTTGCTGTGGGATTACGTGTACCAGCTCCTCTCCGACAGTCGCTATGAGCCCTACATCAAGTGGGAAGACAAGGAAGCCAAGGTCTTCCGTGTCGTTAACCCAAACGGACTTGCCCAGCTCTGGGGGAACCACAAGGTAAATACAGTTGAGAACAAATTTGTCATTTCTGGGCTTCTGCATGTTGCCTTCATGACGTGTTCCCCAGAGCTGATGGCACAGGGACTGGGAAGGGTGAGACAGCGTGGGCGCAGCGCTACTGAGAGATGCCAAACTCTGGGTGATTAAAGAGGATTTCTCATCTGCTGGGAAGCAAACCATGATGGCTGTGGACCCAGAAGCAAGTCTGGGTTAGAGACCCACATCACAGCCCGCAATGCCCAAGAACCACCTCGAGTGTCCCACACGTAGTCCTCCTGCAGACTGACCCAAACCAGGTGTTGGTGCTTGCTTTTCCTCAGACCCAATTCTTTTCTTCTTCCAGAACCGGATGAACATGACATATGAAAAGATGTCACGAGCGCTCAGGCATTACTACAAACTCAACATCATCAAAAAGGAGCCGGGGCAGAAGCTGCTGTTCAGGTGAGATGAAGCAGGTCAGAGAAACGAGCTGCCTGGGATGGTGGGGACAGGGCACAGGAAGGTGGTGGGCTCCAGATGTTGGCAGCTGCTTCGTCTTGCTGGTCCAGACCGAGCTGAAGTTGCAGCGTCTTCGCTGTCTGTTGGGGTAACGCGTGGGGACGTGGTCTGTCGGCTGGGTTTGTGGTGCTGTAGGGGAGATCAGGGGCTGGTCCCAGCCTGGCGCAGTGACTCAGGCGTCCTGCAGCGGCTGTGCGCATCTCGGAGCTGGAATCGGCCTTCGTGTTGAGGTATAGAAGCCTGGACTGGTTTTAGTTTTGCAAAACCTCAGTGGTTGCTTTTTGGTTTGTTTCTTTTTATCCTTCCCTGCCAGTGCAGCACCCTGCTGGGTTTGTGCCCAGGCTGTCTCCTGTGCGAGCCAGGAGATGGGACATCGGGGCTCTGGGTCCCATGCCATGTGTGTTCCAGGGCTGCAGGCCAGCAGCCTGTCCCGAGACCAGCATCCATCCGCCCTCCTGCGTGGGGTCCGGCTGCTGCTGGGGGAACTGTCCCCAAGCCCACCTGAGCTGGAAACTTCCTTCCTCTTCCCCAGTGAGACCAGGTCTGAAGTTCACCTCCAGACAGAAGAAGGGGTGGAAATACATCAGGAGCCTCCCGTTTTCAGTGCTGGCTGCTTCCTTGAGGCTAATATAGGCTTAAAGCGCCCGCTCTGGGCTGAGAAGTGCTGAGCTTTGTCTCCCCGGGCTTGGGGCACCCTGGGTGCAAAGCAAGAGTTGGGATCCTCAGCGAAGCCCAGGGGTGGGAGATACCCTCTGGCAAGCTCCAGAGCTCAGCTGATGAGGGCAAGGGCTCCAGCACTTACAGCCTGCTTTGGGGCTGGGTTTGGACATGCCCTTAAAAAAATGTATTGCAGGTTTTTGAAGACTCCTGGGGAGATCATCCATGAGAAATCCAGCAAACTGGAGCAGCTGGAGAATGAGGACCATGAGGATTTGAAAGAAGACCCACTGGAGGTTTCACCATAGAAAAATCTTTGGAAGTGGCATTTGCAGTGCATCACAGACAGACTTGTGCTCTGCTAGGAAGTGCCGGCGTCTCTTGCATCTCCTGACAGAAGGCCACAGAGCTGGTCCTGGGTTTCAAAACCTGCCCTGAGCCAAAGCTGTGACATCTCTGGGGCTTCATTAGCTTCATTAGCAAAACACACTCAGAAACTGTCTCCCAGCCCCGAAAGCGCAGGTGAATGTGTGGGCTGGTCTTCTGCTCGCTTCTCTACTGTCCTCGGGGAGGGAATGTGATGTTTTTGCTCTGTAAATTTGGATGCTTGTCTAAGCATCAACACGCTGCTCCAAATCTGAGCCATTTCCCCGATTCGAGAATGGACTTACACTGCAGATGGGCCATACACTCTAATCTCCCTGTCTCCTGTGGGGTCGCTCCTGCGATTAAGGGTGGGAACGTGCTGAAGTATCTGCCCGGATCAGACCTGGCTGGAGCTCCAGGCTGCACGGGTGCCCTATGCTGGGTCTCGTTTAAACTCCTTTCCCTCCTTGTAATGCTTTTTGCAATTAGCTGACTAAATAATGTAAAAAGAAACCAAGACAGTAATGAATATGAGAACACTCGTCATCAGATGTGTGGTTATTTGCTTTGAGTCCGAAGCAGGAATAGCTGCAACCCCGGGCACTGTTCCTGACCTGGAAGGAACAATGTGTGTGTTTTTTAGATCCAACAATATCCACTAATATTTTCAGATTGCCTTTCATTGAGGAAATAAAATCCCGTGACTGTGTACAGTTGAAAATCCCACTTCTTGCTGGTCTGAAACTGGGGAATCTAAGCCTTCCTCATTCAAAACCAGCTCCTGTGGCCACCCAAATCTTGTCCCCAAGCTCAGCAGCCCCTAAGCCAGAGGCAACAGTTGGAGCTGCTCAGCAGATGGGTGAACAGAGTACGAACACATGGTGTTTTGTAGCTACATGGACAAGCGCAGATACAGGTCATGAAGCAACATGGTGTTTCATGGCTGATAGGACAAGGCGAGTTCCTTCCAACCTTGGTTTTGTATCACTGCAGAATTTTTCCTTCTCCCTGGTCTCTTTGCTCTGGAGCCTTTCCCAAGCCCAGGCTGCCGTCTCAGAGCTGCATCGGCACTGCTTTTGGGGCTGTGGATGGGTCTGGGAAATTTCAGTCTTGTGAAAAACTTTGGCAGAGGTTGGAGACTGAGGCTTCCACCAAAACTGGTTGGTGTCAACCTGAAACTACAGCCCCTTTTGCTGTAGTTTCAGGTGGCTCCTCCAAAGCAGTAGGAGTAGTTTGTGTTGCTCCTCCAAAATTACTTCACACACACTAAGCAGAGCCTGAAGATGCTGGTGGGCTGTACCTAGCAAGAGACGGTGGTGGGACCCATGGCGGCTGGTTGGCAAAAACATCAACAGGATGACATCTCTGGAAGTGCTGGCTGTGAAGTTTCACTTCCAGAAAAAATCACCAGCTCACTGGCAAAACGCAAGTGCTTGGCAAGTCAAGTGATGGAGGAGAAGGAAACAAGAGGTTCTAACGGGGTAAATGAGCATAGCGTCACAGCCTTTGGGAGGTCCTAGCTGGGAAGGGAGGCCAAAATCTCCGCTTGGAGAGTGGGCTGGAGGTTACCCAGCACCCAGCCATGCTGCAGCCTGGGGATGCACCACACCAGGAAGGTGCAGTGAAGCTCCTTCCTTCCACAAAGGGTTATTTTTGTCCCAGAGAAGACTAAAGCCATATTTTTCTTGGGCTGAAATCCAGCAGAGAGTCAGTGTAAGTCCTGCCCAGCCCTGAAGGACAGCTTTGGTGGGAAAGCAGACCTCCTTCCTTGGCAACTCTCCCATCCTGGCCCTGCGTCACACCCATGGGTGTGTTTTTCCTGACCACCTCCTAACAAGACATCCCCCCTGCTTTCTTGCCATGGAAACAGCCGTGACGAGTCCTGAGCATCCCATCACTTCTGCAGCCTGCGTGGTTTGTTTTGTTGGAGCAGGTGACAGTTGGTGACCCCGGTGCTTGTGCTGTGCTCACAGGGAGCATGCGAGATGCCCTTTCTTCACCTGTTTTTTTCCAGCAGTGACTAAGGATCCCGCTGGACTTGGACGGGGATTTCCTCTCCTGGTTGGGAAAGCTGCCAAAAGCGCTCAACCCTCCTCGTGCTGTGCCGCCTCTTGGGAGGGATCTTGAAGGGCAAAAATCAAAGGGCACCTTTGCAAGGATGAGCTGCAATGACAAACTCTTTCCATGCTCCCAGGAAGCCCTCCTGTCCTTCCCGGGGCAGAGTGGCTCTTTTCCGTGCAGTAAACTGAGGCAGGAGGACTATAAGCTTGTTGCTTTCCCGGAACGGGGACCCATCCCTTTCGGTAAACAGCCGAGTAACTGCTGCTTGTGCCGGCGTGTTTGGCGTGGGTGTGTGGGGAGGGACAGCACACAGCAGTCGGTGACTTTTGCCATGCCTGAAGTCTGGGGGGTGCTGGCACGCAGGCGGGTGCCCCATTTGGGCTTTCCCCAAGGTTTGCAGGTGCTTCGTTCCCTGGAGATCATCATTCACGCTTCAGCAGCCCCAGGTCTGGTGGTGTTTGGGGCAGGGTGGTGCACAGCCGCAAACGCCCGTGTGTGCCCGCTGCTGTCTCTGAGAGGACCAGCTAAAATCAGTCCTGGGGCTGGAGGAAAAAAGGATTTGCTCTGGGGGCTGGCGCCCACCACCCTCTTGGATCAGGGGCACCACACAAGTGGGCTGAGAGGTTTCCACTGGGGCCATGTGTTGGCTGTGCCGTCTGTCCAAACCATGGCTGATGCAGGGAGTGGTAGCTGCCCTCAACAGCCCTGTTGTGGTTCAGATCTGAAACGGCAGATATTTTTGTGCCCAAGTGGTTCAGATCTGAAACGGCAGATATTTTTGTGCCCAAGTGGCTTGAAGGGACCTTTGTGGTCCACTTAAAACACAACTGCCTCTAACACCTGGTTGGATTGTCTGTGGCTTTTGCGAGCCAAATCTTGAAGACCTCCAAGGATGGTGCTGCCCCACCATCTGGACATCCATTTGAGGTTGTCCCACCCTCCTGCAGGGGAGGCTCTTCCTGATGTCCAACTTCAGCATCCCAAGCTGTGGTCTGTCTCTCTTGTTCCCAAGAAATTCAGGTGTGGCAGCTCCTGCCTTCTCCTGAGCCCGTTGTAACCCTCTGCACCTTGCATCTCCGTGCAAGGAACCTCTCTCCCTTGGTTTTTTTCCACCTTCTGGAGCAAGTTCCTGTAACTAGGCCAGTTGCCCCTGCTGTGTCCCTGTGCTTTTAGTTCTGCTTTTCCCTCCAACGTCACTGGCCTGAAGATACCAACCTCGGCGTTGTGTGCTCCCTCCACATGACTGCGTTTCCAGATGGCTTCCTCATTCTCTGTTGGTATTGATAAGATAAGCAGATGAATCGGGATCTAGATCTCTTCCTCCAACTCTGGCAATGGGCTTTTGGTTTGTCTTGGGTCTCTTGCAAACATTTTTTTCATATGCCTCTCTCCCATTAGGCTTGAGCACGTCCCAAATCCAGAAGGGACCTGAACTTGCATAAAGTTTTGGATCCAGAATCGCAACTTGGCTCAAGATTTGGGTCAATCTGGGTACCTCATCTTCCAGCTGTGTCCAGAAATGCTCCTACATAGAGGAAAACCCTGCAAGAGGCCCTAAGTCAATGCTGATTCCCAGCGTAATCACGAGAAGTCCTCCATAAGCAGGGATGGCGTTTGGACTCAGTTTTGGATGATCTCCAGTAGCAAGATCTCCAAGCTGGAGATGGCCAAACTGTGCCCCAGGGCCAGAGTGGATGTGTTTTTTTGTTATATGGATGTTGCTGAGAAAAAAACCAAACAGAATTGATTGTGAAACTCCTCACCCACTGGAATCGACCTGCTTATGAAAGGACGTGGTCATATGCTAGTTAGCAGCATGGAGCTCCCGATGGATGGTTTAATTATTTATCAGAAGTAGAAGGGGAAGCTGAAAAACAAAGCCAGGTAATTCCTAATCAATACCGGCCTCTGATTCATCGGTGGAGGCTCAGGAGAAACGGAGGGAAATGGACCGGATCTCTTTCAATTATAGGAAATTATAGCACAGAAAGTCTGTAGAAACAGAAGGAGAATAATCCTGCCTGTTTCGATTGCAAGCTGAACCCGTTATCAGGAAAACATCATTTTTTATCTGGGAGGGACCTGGGCAGCACATCACCCCGGCTGAAAGCTGGAGAAAATGCGCAGCCCTGCTTGGATGGAAACCTTGCCAAGGGGTTTTCCAAAGCCTGTGTGCTGCCAGCCGCCGCCCGGCAAATGCATCCGCATCCAGCCCCGTCCCTGCAAGGTGCAGTGCGAAATATTGCCATCAGATGGCAAAATAGCAATGAGGATGGCAGGCAGCAGCCTGCAGGGGGGTGCAACAGGCAGAGGGGCGCAAGGGGATGGCTGTGGGGCCAAAGGGATCTCTGGCGTAAGAAGAAAGGCTGAAGATGTGTTTGGCCCAGGGGCAGGTTGCGGTTATTGGGATGTACTGTATTGTGTGGGTTCGGCCCTGGGAGATGCTCTGCCCCTGGGCAAGGCTGAGTGGGAGCCGTGGGGGGGCAAAGGATTTGGCTCATGAAGTTTCATGGTTTTGGGTGGGTGCGTGGGCTGTCTGAAGGACCCCAGGGCAGGTTTCCAAGGTGTTAGCCCAGCCATGCTCAGGGTTAGGCAAAAACCAGATAGCACTGTGCCCAGAGCATCTGCGGTCCCACAGCTGCCCCCAGCATCCACTTTCCTAGAAGCTCCTGGGATGTGAGCGGGGTGATCTGCTTGTTGCATTGAAACCCCATTTGCCTGAGAAAGTTATGACTTCTCCTTACAAAAACAGCCCAGAAAAGCCCATGTATGGCATCACACCCATTAAAAAAAACACACAACAACAACAAACCCAAACCACATACCAAAGAGCTGGCTTAGATAGCTGGTTTCAAAGGCCAACACTTACACCAGGTGACAGGTGATTTTTATGCTGTTTTGCTGCTATTTGTCATAAGGAAATTGCTTTCTCCTCCAGCGAAACTCACGCCCGCTGGTTTTCCACCACGAGGGAGGTGTAGCGGGGATCCCAGGCGGAAGCATTGGCTGCTCTCTTACCTGAATGGCTGCTAAAAATAGGACTTAACTCAGCCTGGCACTGGACATGGGTATAAAAAAGGGAACTCCCAGGGGAGCCTGACAACCCTTAGCACTCGTGGTCAAGGAGCTTGTCTTGACATATGTCCAGAAGGGCAGAAATACTGATGGAAAGGTAAATACCAAAAGAGAAAATAAGGAATAATGCGGCCAATATACTGGAATCAATCAAAGTAGGGTGGGGGTTGTTGCTTTGCTGTGATTACATCTAGTTGAATGATTTGTTATTGGGTGGTCGGGTAGATTTGGTGTGGGTTGGATGAAGGGAACTTGCCTTCTTGACCCAAAAAAGGCCAAGCCGGGGTAGGTAGGTGTCCTTGTGCATTGCGATAATGCTCATCTAGACCGAGCGGAGGCTAATGCCCGGCTCCAGGGTGGTTTGTACAGCCGAGCATGACGGATTTCGGTGTTGGCTTCCCATGTGCTGTTCAGTGGTGGAGAAAGGTTTGGATCTGGTTTTTTGAAGGGTGAAATTGGTTTCAGAAGTAGAGCCAGCACGAGACACAAGCACAGCTCTCTGTTTGGCTTTTTTTTTTTTTTAATCTTCAGTAGTAGTGTCTCCTGTTTAATTTTGCTTGAAAATCCAGAAGAAAAGGGTGATGGGAAAGGCAGGGAGTGGGCGCTCCACGCTCCAGTCACAGCCCTGCGCTGGTGAGAGCTCGTGGAGGGGCTGCACCATTGCAAGGTGCTCAGCCAATATTGGCAGTGGCTGAGGATATTAGCAGGAGCCCACGTTGCCCTTGGCTTCTCCAGGGGCTGGAAGCATTCAGTCCTGCTGGGGAATGTTGGTTTTGTTTTTTTTTTTTTTTAGCAGCTAATACTTCAAGGTGAGATACTTAAAAACTCTGGGTTGTGCAATTCGTGGCAGGGATGGTGCTCCTGGTGTGTAGTTTTTCATCGTAGTATGGGAATATATTGCGATAGGAAGATACAGCCCCACAGTATCTGGATGATACCCTATCCCTCTGCATGATAACCACACTCTCCCCCTCCGACGTGCCCAGTTCGTCTCCCTGCTCCCCACAGTTTCGCTTCCCTTATCAGCAGTGCCTATAGCCCATCATAAAACCCAGTGTGTGCAGCCTGTGTAAGAAGCACTCAGATAACAACCATAAAAGGGGTTGATCATTTACTGGGAATATAAACAGTCTCGGACACCCAAACCACCCTTGGGCTCCAGCGTTACGCAAAAGGGGGGTGATTTCTATCATGCCCAACCTGACTGTGCAGCATCCTGGGGAAAGCAAAAACCAGGCTCAAAATGTTGTTTTCTCCCACAGCAACGTGAGGGCTCTGGCTGCGGAGAAGCCTCTGGGGGATGCGGGGAGGCAGCCCTCAGGCAAGATCCTCTCACTGGACCGGCAAGGGGCCAAGAAAGTACTGGAGATCTACGTCAGGCGCTCACTGAGCTGTTGCGAAAACTCACTGGTGGCCAAGAAGAAGCTTCAGGAGGGAGCCAGAAGGCGAGGGAGGAAGGCAGATGGGCTGCAACGGTCAAAAAGTGACTTCTGCAAGTATTCGTGTGCCAAATTCAGCCCCAGGAAGGACCAGGAGGAGCAACCCAAAGCATCAGACCTCGATGAGGCTCTGGATGATGAGAGCAAAGTTCCCGGGGAGGTCCCTAAAGAGGAGCCGGAGCCCAAGAGGAAAAGCACAAAAAACTCTTCACAGGGCAAAACCCAACGCACCTGGTTCAAAAGTTTCTTAAATTTTCTCTTCAAGAAGAGCCCTGAGGACCAGAAAGAGAACGCAGGGCAAAAAGCAAAAGAGAAAGATGCCAAAGCTCCTCACAGCTCCAAACCAGAAGGGGCTAAAGAACCTGGAGGGGACTTCAGCACATCCCCGCCACTGGGCAGAGCCCTGAAGAGGAGACCCAGCCTCAAGAAGGTTTTCTCCTTCAAGAAGCACGCAGAGGAGGAGCGGGGACAGGCGGCAGCGGGGGTGAGGGCCAAGCGACCCAGCTGCCTTCCCCTGCGGCACATCCAGGCGCCAGCCACACCAGGTGGGAGCCCCACCACCCCCAACCTGACCCTAACCCAACCCTATGGCCAACAGGATCTCCGCTGGGCTTCCTTTGGGAAAGCAGTAGTGCTTAATGCTGGTTCCTAGCCCTAAGAATCACTGTCCTGGTGCTTTCTGGAGTTTGGGATAGGTTTTGGAGACTGATCTCAACCGGCTGCCCCAGGACAGGGTCAATCTGCCCATGCTTTGAGCATACATCGTTGTTCTGACTTGTGAGCCAGCAAGTTACCCCAAGCACCATCCAGGCACAGGTTTTTCCCCCCTCTGGCAAACGAGGGACATGGTGGTTTAGTTTAAACCTGCATTCAAGACCTGAGATTAAATCTTAAGCCACTCTAAGGCCAATCCTAAACTGATTTCGTTTTGCTGTGGGGAAGGATGGGGGCAGCTGGCCACCGTGGCATGGGCAGGCAGAGCCCGTGGGACACCCCTGTCCCCACCCCAGCCCTTCCCCTGCTGAAAAGCCAGCGAGGGGGTTTCTGCAAAGTTTCAGTGGATTTGGGGCAAGTCCCAGCTACTCGGTTATGGTTCAGAGAGCGCAGCCCCATCATTCACCGGCGGTATGCATTAATCCAGGGTGGGCACGGGCATCACGTGGATGCAGTCACTGCTGCTGCTGCTTTTCCCTTTCAATCAATGGCCAACAAAAAATTAACCCTCGCTTCTGAATACGCGTTTTTCTTCCAGCAGACGTGGAGCAGCCCGACGGTTACTACACACGAGTCTCGGAAGAGATCGGGCTGATCGTGCAGGGCAGTGAGAGCCAGGGGAACAGAGCATGTGGATGTGGGGAGCCACCACAGCCGGCCGGCACTGATGCGGTTGGTGAGTGTTGCTCCGTTGTTGGCACATATAGAAAACAGATGTGCACAAGACTTGTACCTATGCAGAGCCTGCACAGGACCCAAACCCGGCTTTGATCCTGACCCAGGGGCTTACGTGACCTCAACAGTCATATGAAGACTTTGGGGGAGATTTGCAGCATCAGGGCTTGATTTGGGGAGAGAGAAATTCGGAGGCAGGAGGGGGATTTTTGCTGGCTGAGGACAACATGGCTCTTGGCAATAGGCTGGAACGGGGTGTAGAGGGATGGAGGTGGATGCACATTGCTTGGGGAATTTTTTAGGAGGGGCTAAACAGGCAGCGCTGTCCCCTTAGAGCATCTGGGGCTTGAAGAAAGGGCTGGAGGTAACGTGGGATTTCTCTCTGCAGATGAAGCCATCAGGAGAATTGTTGCCCTGCTCCAGAGTGCAGGAGATGAGCTGGACAGGGAGGTAAGAGGAGAGTTGTGGTGGGGTTGAGGGAATTTGGGCCAAGCTCTGCTGTAAAATAGAGCAAAACCATTGATTTCCCTGGCACAGGGAAATGCTCAGTAAAATCAAGGAAAGGGTATCTTTTAATTCCCCGACTGGGTGTGATTGTGGGTGGCTGTCTGTCCTCCCTGCAGTCCTAGCGTGGAGTGAAGGCATCAATGCAAGGACGACACACTGAGTTATTTGTATGTATTCACTTGCTTCTTAACCAGGTGAGGAAAGATGCACGGCTACGGATGTTCTTCAAAGACATGTCCTACAGCTCCTTCAAGAACTTGGCTGATGCCTATGTCCACAAGGAAATGACGGCCAGCAGACCCGATGTCAACCCCCAAGAGATCCAGTTTGCCTTTGCAGTGCACCTCACCGCCAAGGTGGCGGGCATCTGCAACCAGGCAGTGAACAGGATCATGGGCTTCGGCACCCGCTACCTGGAAGACTCGTTTGCACCCTTGTCCTACAGCAAAATTCTCAAGGTAGGGAGGAGAATGGAGTCTGGGGCTGAGCTTCCAGCAGCAGGTTAGGGCAAGTGGTGTAATTTTAGGGTGATTGATAGACCTGGGTGGGTAGCAGTCATGCTGGCTTATACTGGGAGGGTGGCCAGGTGCTGGATCTTGCCCTGTGCTGTTTGGGCTGCTTCTGTCTTTCTCCACCGTGAGCATGGTCCATGCACACACAAGGAGTAGGACTTGCTTTGCCTGCAGAGATGCCCTGAAGATGCCCTGCAGTGCACGGCACTGCTGCAACCTGGTGTAGCCACAGCTTTCCTCAGGGAGAATTTCCTCCTAACCCCATCTAGAAGACCAATAGCACGAGCTCCGTTTGGGAAAGCACCTCACAGATGTTTTCTTCTGTCTCAGCAGGACAGAGAAAAGTTCAGCACAGACAACTGCGATAGCCCAGACTGATATCGGCTGCTCTGAAGGACCTGGGAACCCAAGGATGCAGATCGACTGATGCGGGGGACAGTCCCTGTTGGTGACCTGGATGTGGGGTGATTTCTGAGCTGTGGATTTAAAATCTCCTAAGGAAAACCACAGCAATATCCACAGCAACATGAAATGCTTAAACCCCACCTGGCTGGGGGCAGAGTTTGTAAAACAAACAAAGCCCAAATTTCACCCTCTATTTCCATTTTCGCTCTCACCAAGGGCATGGGTTGTGTTTGTGTATGTGTATTTATTTACTTGCTTTTCTATACGTATCTGTGAATGTACAATGTGATTTTTGTAGCTTCTGCTGTCAGCTAAGTGTCCAGTTCAGGAAAAAAAACAAACCTAAAATTCAAATAAACTGGTTCCTAAATGACAGCCAGACTTGTCTAATGGGTGATGTGTATGGCTGTTACACATGGCATAACGTTTGCTTTGCTACAGCTGTTGTGGGCTGCTGCTTTCAACCCAGATGCGAAGTGGCACAAAGGGAGTCTTACAGCAGATACACGGTGCGGTCCTTCTAATTTTTACTATTTATAGCCGTTCCCTTTCCAGCAGAAGGAGATTTATTAGCCAAAGCAGCTTGATCTAACACCAAGAACTGGATAAAGCTTGTTCCTGAGTGGCGCAGGAGCTGCCCTCGCTGTTGCTCCCCGGAGGACCGAGGGGATTTACAGCTGCTGGGGTCTCACCTACGAGGCCTAAGAAGATGTGAAATGTCAAAGCGATTAAACCCTAATCACTGGGAATGTTCCCAGCTAATCTTTGCCCAGACCCCTAAGTAGGACCACGGATTAAGGCAGCTCGGGATCGGGGTGGGGGGAGATTGCCAGCGCTCAGTGCGGTGGCGCCAGCGGGAGCATCTCCCTTGCCAGGGTCGGACCCAGCCTGGGGTGAAGGGGACAAAATTTTGGGGCTTGCAGTGTGCAAGAGCTGGGATGATCTAGTGGGTTGAAGGTGATGATGATGGCAAACAAACCTGCGGGGTCTGTCTCACTGCCACGCACGGGGTGACAGTCCCCTGTGGGCCACCAGTGTCTGCCCAGCACCTCCTCTCCTGGAGGGTCTGATCATTTCAGTCCTTTTAAAACCCTAAGTAAAACAAAGCGGGGAAGGAGAGCCCTTGTTGGAGGGCAGCATCCCTTCCCCACGCACATCAACATCCCGCTGTTTGTGAAGCCTTTAAGGAAATGTTTGATAGAGCTGCAGAGGGTTGAATCACCAGCTGCCGAAAAGCCCTACGGAGCTGGGGATACCTTGCAGGGGCTCCGTCTTATTTAGCCCAGGGTAATTAGGACTGAAAAAACCATCAAATCCCACTCCTAGGCCCTGCCTGGCGATGCCAGCAACAAGCACAGCACCAGCACCGTGTTTCCTTTTGGCCAGGAACCAAGCTGGGAGACTTTTACTGCAGGAGAAACCGAAACTGTTCTTGCCTGTTTACAGCTGTCATAAGGTTCCTGTCCCTTGCCCGGAGCGTGGGGGACTGTCCTGGGGCTGTGACTGGGGCAGGGTGAGCCGATGTCGGGGACATGGTGGGGACCCAGCGGGAAGATCATGCGATGCTCCTATTTGCTTTGCATCTGAGCTCATGCGGTGCCGGGTGTGGGCTGGGATTTGCATGGAACAGTAGAGGGTTTTGTCTCCTTGTTGACTTCCCAGAAGACATCATCTTCCCTTGGCACATGGGACATGCCTGCCAGGCAAAACACTGGTGAGAAAAACAATTCCTCTCTCCCATTCCCTTCTCCTGTGCTTTTCCTGATATCATGGCTTAACCAAATACCCTCCTTCTGCGGTTGCTGGACCTTTTCCCACCCATTGGGGCAGCAGTGCCAGGGAAACAAGGAGCAAAACCTGCACAGCCCCGTGCACAAGGGGCTCCTGGTCCCAGATAACCCAGATAACTCAACCCAAAGCAGGGTTGCTGCTCCAGCCCGGCGCAGTGGGATGAGGATGGGAGCAGCCACGGCTGCCATTAGCGGAGCCCAGGTCCCTTCTCATGAGCGACTCCAGCATCTTGGAGTAATCTTTTGGTTATAAAATTGAGACCCTGATTGCCTGTGGCCACTGAAGATATTAGGAAGGTATTAAAGAAAGGCAAGTTATTAGCCCCGGGGTTTTGATCAGTTTCCAACTCTTGGTATTACCTTCATCCTTCCCTAAACACCCTGCCATGGCTTCAAACAGCTAAGGCAATCGCCTTGCCTGAAAATCCCTGGGATCACGGACACCGGCCATCTGGGCACTGATCCTGCCTGGGCAAAAAGCAGTCCCACGCCCCGCACAGCCCCCTGCCCGCCCGGTGCTCAATGCAAGCCCAGGGGCCCTTCTCCAGAAAGCATCTCGGGCTGCTTTTGGGATCTTGCATCTCCAAAGTCATTAGTCCCAGCTAATCCTGCTTTGTTGAGCGCCAGGTGGGGGAGGGCAGCTTAGAAAATCAGACAGGCACTTAACGAGCCAATTAATGCAAAATTCGCTGTCACTAAGAGGATGATGACAAGGTTTCATCTCACGGGAGTGTGGCATTGGGCCAGGGAGGATGCTGTCCCCTGGGATGTTATTCCGGGGCCTCGGTGTTTGGAGTGGGACAAGGTGTGGGGCAGATTTTGCACCCCCTCCCAGCCTTGAGAAGCTCCCTGTAATTCACTGCAGGGCAGGGCAATTTGTGGGACATGCTGTGATGTGGCTGTGCACCCCCTCAGCTGGCAGCCCCCCCCAAGGCGTGTCCCCAAAGCCCGGCTCCTCTTGAGCTCTGAGGATCCCAAGGGGAGCCCGGGGTACCTAAGCATATCGTGAAGTCCTCACAGGTCTGAGCTGCCGACTTTCGGGGTGCTGCCCTCTCCTTGCGAGGTCAGACTTCTCCTGTCCTTCCCTACGCATGGACTCTTGTCCTCTTGTCCGTCCTGCCTTGCCTCCCCTGCTCCTCTCTGGGGCTGGCCCCCTCCTTGGTGTGGGGCTGTGCTGTCTGCTGGGATTTCTCCTTCTTAGGGACCTTCTTGCATTCACCGTGCACCCCCCCATGGAGTTACTCACTTGCCTTTTTCTAGGGATAATGGCTTCTTCATGGCCACTGCACCATCCATCATCTGGAAAATGGAAAATCCCATTTAATATGTTACTTCATGGCAGCTGTAAGGGAAGAAACCATTACAAGATGCCCAAAGGAGAAGGGGGAAGAACATCTCCCGACTCAGCTCGGTTGGGGTTTGTACTCACAAAGTGCTCTTGGAGCATCATGTTTTGTAGCAAGTCCAGCTCCTACAAGGAAACTATCCTCGTGCCGTGCACTGGATGGAGGAGCGTGTTCCTGCAGGTCCCATGAGATCATTTACACCTTTCCTGAAGCTTGGTAGCTGGGGCTGGGCTCGACTGAGGAGGTGCAAGTGCTGAGTGAAGCAGGAGCATCCTACGCCTCTTCCACGCAGTGCCTGTTGAATTGCTGGGGGCCTCGTGCACAGAGAACACGGAAACAATATCTTCCAGCGTGCAAACACTCACGTGCTTCCGATGCACTGGCGTGTTCAGATCAGTCGCAGCGACAGATGATACTTTTTGCCCTTGTTCTACCTTCAGATGTTTACCAGTGCTGGAAGAAAGTCCTTTGAATGAAAGAATTCGCTTTCCCAAGGCCTGGAGGAGACAGTGGCATGAATCACGCAGATCAAAGCTCAGATATCACCAGAAGGCTGGTAGAAAGGCTGGAACGTGTGGGAGGCTCACCCAGCGAGGGGATAATGTAAAAACAACATCAAACACTGGAAAGACAAGAAATGAGAAGACCAAATCCCGTAAGGCTGTATATCTATAGCAGGGTGTGGGCACACGCGGGTGCCCTAATTCAAGCAGTTGTTCGGATAGTTGAGATCCTGTTTCCATACATCTTTAAACTGACAACTTGCTCCTGCTTGTGCTGTCGTCCAGGCAGCAGCTGTCGAGGACAGCCTTGGCCACACCATGTGACATTTACCTGGGGGGTTTGCTGGCAGTGTTCACCAGCTGATGGGCAGCGACCAGGGAAACTTCAACCCAGGGACATTCTGCGCATCGAGGTGGGGGTCTCTGCCGCTGGGTATCGCATGGGACACAACTCTCGTCATGGGGACCCAGACACAGCTGGAGAAGGAAAGGAAAAATGTATGAAAATCTGGAGGGAAACGGCATTGCAAAGGTTGTATCAGGATGCTGGGACCATCCCCTGTTCTCTTGTACTGTCCTGGCCAGGCGGGTGCACCCACCTGGGGAATGAAAGCTCTCTCCTTCAGCCTGTCTCTTACTATACGCGTGACCATGTTATGTGTGTCTATACAACCTTGAATGTAACATATGTAATATTCAATACATAGTGTGCACACTGTATGTATTTGGGCAACGTAAGCAACACGGTATTTAGTAATATTTAATAAATACATCTGTTTAAAATGGCAATTTTTATTCTGTGTGTTGGCAGCAGCATTAGGATATTAAGGCTGAAAACACACTATATACCTACTGAATTGCTCCCTATTTTTTTAACTATCACCACACCAATGAAGACAGCCCAAAGGCAGTTTGATTTCGGCTCAGTAACCCCAGATTTGGGGAACATGGTGCTGCTATGGGCATCTTCTGGGGCCTTACAGAGCACAGTGCTTGGGGGGAAGAGAAAAGCAAATCCAGCTTCTTGTCTCCCCCCACCCCCCAAAGGATATCCAAGAGTCGGGCAAGGACAAACCCCTTCCATCAGGGAGCAAATATCACAATATTTCCAAACCTATCCCAGCGTAACGCCCTGCATCCACCCCTTGTGTAACACCCTCTGCCTTTAAGTGTCGTATACAAGCCTTTACTCACTCAGCACTGAGCTGTGCCTAAGCCGGGATTGATGGAGAATCCTATTTAGGAAAACACCCTTGATGAGGAAAGCATAAAGCGAAGAGGAAATTTTGTATGGATGTTTCCAAGTGTGATGGCACGGTAATGCAGGGATCGTCTCCAGGAGGGCTCCCGGGGCACTTCAGATCGCTTGGCATAAAAGAGGAGCCTTGATTCAGCCCCGAGCATCTGAGCTGGCTGTGGTGGAGGATTACAGAGCTGTTTTGATCAGGGGAAAATTTCTGTTTTTAGCACAGGCAGCAATTAAAATAGCTCGTGAATCTAAACACCTCGGGGAGCTGTCATAAAAGGAGGCAGAAAATCCATCTTCTGGACTCCTCTGCAGCCAGAGATGAGCCTGGAGAAAGCAGAGGAGATGAGACCTTGAGGTTCACCTAGTGAAAAAGGACAACCCAAGACATTGAGACGGATACGCCAGTTTGATCTCGAGATGGCTGAGGAGGATCTCCGGGGTTCCAGCACCCCTTTCTCGCTCTCCTTTTCGGGCAGCGGCTTTCTCGCCCTGTACCAGGTCGGGGTGGTGCAGTCCCTCCTGGAGCTGGCTCCCGAACTGCTCAAGTCCGCCTGCAAGGTCTACGGGTCGTCTGCCGGCTCGCTCATCGCCGCCGCTGTGGTGTGCGGCATCGGCCTGGGTAAGATAGATATGACTTGGGTTTCCTTGCTGTATTTTTTTTTTTATTATTATTTCAAAATAGAAATAGAGAAGTTAATGCCGTAAAGCACCGGTGGGGATGTGATACTGGTGTAACTCATATCACTCACAAGGCATAAATCTGCAGATGTTGCCACTTTTGGCAGCCACCATGGAGCAATTTTGGGTGGTGTAAGGTGAAAAAGCCGGTTATTACTGTCTTAATGTTACCTCAGATGGTCGGGTAGATACTGCATGGATAAATCTAGATGTACCTGTATTTTATTGGCTCATTTTCCTGCCCCTGCTGAAGGAACAGATCTCTTTCTCTTCTGCTAAGAGGTCTAAGAAGTGCTGAGATGTGTCCCAGAGCAAGCCTATGTGGCCACAGTGGGTGGTTATGCCCATGTAAAGCCCCCTTGTCCCCTATGGATGATGCCCCTCAGCTTCCTCAACTACAAAGGGACAGGAGTTGCAGTCACGTAGGTATCTATAGAGCTGACAGCCCTGTTTATGTGTTGCTCTGGGTTGTCCCACTCAGCCTTCCCAGCAGAAGAGAAGACGTGGTGCGATTCCCCTTTCCAGGTTGCAGAGCACCTCTTCCCTTGGCAGAAGCTCCAGGGCTCATATGCGGGACGTGCCCGGGGAACAGCAGCCCCTGCTCCAGCCCGGGGCTGGGGTTTCTCTTATTGCTGCAAAAGAGGTTTTACTCTGAACCTCTTTAGACAATGTGGAAACAGGCTCCCACTAGCAATAAGATCACCTATGTGTAGAATTAATTCAGGGCAGTTAATCCACTTTTAATAATCACATCCTCCCATATTTCCAATTAGTGTCCACGTATAAACAAGCGTACACAAGACTTAAGTCCTCAAAGGCTGATCCAACCCCTAATGGGGACATTTAGGAGGCGCAGGGGTTTTAGGTCCAAATAATGATGGAGGAAGCAGGGAGGAAACACACCATTTCTGAAACCTCTGGCGGATGCTTGAACCACTCTGCTGGAACTAAAAATAATTCAAAACTTTGGCAAATATATTTAGACAAAGCAGAAAGGAACCTTTCTGCCCCTATGGGAATGAACTCCTCTACAAATCACCAAGGGCCCCAAAACTTTCCTCTCTGATTCCTCATACTGGTGTAATTGGATGGAGCTGGGGCTGTCCAGCAGGTATAAGTCAGTTTGGTAACTTTTCTTGCTGTGGGCACCAGTGCTGAAATGGGGGTGTGTGTCACTGGGGGTGGTAGGCACCATGCACCTAGAGGTGCTGAGATGATCTTGCGCCCAAAACATCTTCCCCAGGAAAAGAAAAGACCTTTTGGGTAGTGACAAGTCTGGTTGGGTTTCTAATAAGGAAAATGATTGTGGCACAAACTCTGTCAAATTCACATTAGGGAGGACTGGGGCAAAATGAAGGTTAAAGGTGTGCTTGGCCACTGATGGGGTGTCCCATGGGGTGGCTGTGGTTGTGTACTCTGACCCAGGCTGGGTGAGGAGCTCTGAGCTCTCTGAGCCAGGCTGTCCTCTGCCACCTCACAGGTGACCTCTTAGGCACATGCTTGTCACCAGCAAGCTGGTGCAGACGGGGACAGTCACGGTATTGTATCCCAGGTCAATCCCTCACTTGCCCTGAGTCAAAGCCCCGTCCAGAGCCAAAGCCTCCAAAGCTGGGGTCGCCTCTCACCTCCTACCCGGCAGCTTGCGGGCAGTTTTTCCAGGTTTTCCCCCATTTCCAGGAGATAGAGCAACCAGACAGTGCCCCGTGGCTGCATCACCTGCTTAGGGTGTCTCTGGCTCTTTTGGCATCCCTGAGGACCCAGCATGAACCCACCAAGCATTAATCATCACGCCACATGGCCTGAACATCCGCTCAAACATTTATAACCCTTCTTAATGCCTGTGTTGCTCCATTTGCCTTCAGGACACTCCATCTAATCCATCTGTCTGTCCGTGCTTTTAAACCAATCTCACGAGACAGCCCGGGAACCCCTGCCCCTACAAAGCCACAGTGCTAAGGTGAACCCATGGCTTTGTGCTGGTGCAGGGTCCTGGGGAGCCCACCTGGGCACCAAGGATTGCTCTTTGCAACATTGGAGAGCCGGAAAACTTTTTGCTGCAAGAGTTTAACTGCTCAAGGTGGGGTATTCATTGAATCATGGAATGTTTCAGGTTGGAAGGGACCTTAAAGACCACCTAGTCCAAGCCCCACTGCCAAGGGCAGGGACACCTCCCCCCAGCCCAGGTTGCTCCAAGCCCCGTCCAACCTGGCCTTGAACACCTCCAGGGATGGGGCAGCCACAGCTTCTCGGGACACCCTGTGCCAGGGGCTCACCGCCCTCACGGGCAACAATTTCTTCCTCATACCTCATCTAAATCTCCCCTCTTTCAGTGTAAAACCATTCCCCCTCGTCCCATTGCTCCGTTCCCTGATCCAGAGTCCCTCCTCAGCTCTCCTGGAGCCCCTTTAGGCACTGGAAGGGGCTCTAAGGTTTCCCCGGAGCCTTCTCTTCTCCAGGCTGAACAACCCCAACTCTCTCAGCCCGTCCTCACAGCAGAGGGGCTCCAGCCCTCAGAGCATCTGATATTCCCCCCCCCCCCCCCCCCGCCCCGTTTCAGCAAAGGGACCAAGCTCCCTCCTCGGGAGCAGGCTGACTGCGGGGTTTGCGGCACCCCTCTTCCCCTCCATCACTACACAGCCTTTAAAACCCGGTGTCTCCTGAGCCCTCAGCCAGGGCTCTGCAGTTCTGCTCCTTTAATTCAGGTTCTGGGATGTGCAGACCCACGTAATGACTACTAACACTGGCTGGGAGGTCACCGGCAGAGCTCAGATGAGCGGGGAGTCCCAGCGTGGTGCAGCCATGGTGCATGGCTTGCAGGAAAGCCCTAAGTGGGGGAGGTGGGGGTCTGCCCCTCCTCCTCACCTTTGAGCCGACCCACCTCACCCTTGAAGCCTGGGGCTGTCCACGTGCAAAATTGGAGGTGGAAGGCAGGAATGTGTTGTGTAAGTCACATTGGCACTGATAACTCTGTATCTACACCTGCATCTCCCTTCCTGGGGCGCTTTGGAGCCTTTCCCTAATCCCCGGCCAGGCACATCTTGAGCACCGGTCTCTGGTGTAGATGGGGATTTCACCAGTGGGATCATGCTCAGCAATAAATACGCTGTCCTTTGAGGACATCTTGGGTGTGATGTCCCCCTTTCTGCTCCCCTCCCCCCCCCCCCCCCCATTATAGCAGCAGTATCATCCTGGGGTCACACACAGAGATGCTTTATTTGTGGGGAGTGTTAAAAATAGGATTAAAAATATAACTGTTAGGGCAACTGGGATATTGACTTTCTCTCCGTTTTTTCCCCTCCTGCTCTGCGTCAGATGACCTAAAGGAATTTTTCTTTGCCATGGCAAAGGAGGTCAGGAAAACCATCCTGGGCCCTCTCTCTCCCAAGTGCAGCTTGCTGGCAAATATCAAGACTGTTTTGCAGCGTATGCTACCAGAGGACTCCTACCAGCTGGCTTCGGGGAGGCTGCACATCTCGCTCACGCGGGTGGTGGACGGCCAAAACGTCATGGCCTCTGAGTTCAGCTCGAAGGAGGAGCTCATTCAGGTAAAGGGACCTTCCTCTGATGCTGTCGGAAGACCTCTGCCTACTGCTTGGGGTGGAGGTACCTAAGTGTTGATGACTTTTACGGCACTGTTGTCTAACCCAAGATGGGGATAGCGTCAGGAAGCTCTGCCAGAGCTGTGGTCCCACCACAGTGAGCTCCATTGGGCTTGGAGGGAAGGAAGACGATGATGTTAGGTCCAGAGCCGTCCAGGAATAAATCATGCTAAAAAAGCAGAAGGTTTGTTTCCAGCCTCAAAAAGCTGATGCTGGCATGTGGGCCAGCTCTAATAAGTGCTAATGACTCTTTGCAAAGAGCTGGGTTAATCCTATCATGACCTCTCAGATTTCTGGATAGGTCTCTTCTCGACCAAGTCCCATTGGCAGAAATTGGCCTTGCTGTCTCAGCGCTTTCCTGGGAGGAAAGGGCTGGACAAAGCATCAGTGTTGCCAAACAACAAGAAGCTGATTAATCAGTAAATTAACTGCTGGGGAAAGAATCCCAGGGTAAAACCTCAACAAGGCTGACTATGAGGTCGTGGGATTGCTTGTCCCAGGATGACAAGTCCATGGAGATGCTGGAGTTCACCCCACGGTACCTGCCCTAGGTCAACCCAGGAGCCTGGGATGCTCATTCCCAGCTAATGAGATTGGGGAGAAATGGTTGCAAACGGCCCAGCAGTGGCTTTGTCATTGATCAATCCCAGCAGAATGAAAATGGTTATAAGGATGCCTTGGTTTTGTCCAAAACCCCACAAATATGAAAAATGACCTCAAAGTTCCACCTTTGCACCATCAAAGGAAAGTGTTGGGACAGTGATAAATAGATATACAACTCTAACAATGCTGGCAGCTACAAAAATAAAAAATGGAGTGCTATGCCCTTCTCAAGAGAAATGTTTCAACTTTATTGAAATGAGATGTTTTCCCCTTCTTGAAACCTTTCTTCTTGACACAGTCAAGAGCAAAGTCCAGGTGGTACCAACAGCCTGGTTCCAGATGATTTGTCAAGCCTGAATTTGCAGGCACCCAGTTGACAGCTTTTGTCCAGCAGAACTTTGACAGGAATATTTACTTCTGCAATCCCTTTCCTCCCTCAGGCTCTCCTCTGCAGCTGCTTTCTTCCTATCTACTGTGGATTCATCCCTCCGTCCTACCGTGGTGTGGTGAGTGCTATTTTCAATAACACGTGCGCTCCCAGTAGTATGTTCTTACATGTAAATGTTACATTCCCTTGAGCAGAGAGGGGTGTATATATCTACGCTTCTGTAGTTAATGGAGGATGATAAAGCCTTTTAGCTTGTTCTTCATCCCATCCTAAGATGATAGCCAGGTGGAACTGCCATCTGGAGAGCCCTCTCCTGCTTTGCCTACGGACAGAGCCTGGATGACTAGATCTTGCCTTGCAGATCTCCAAAGTGAGATGAGAAGATGCCCACACTTAGGACTTCGACACAGGATCCAGTTATCCTGGGCAGGATCTGTCTGCAGTGCAGATGTCTCCATTAGCTCAGGTGCAGACTTGCATGGCTGAAATATTGCAAGTTGTGGGAGGATCCTCCCCCAACCATGTGCATATTCATACTCTGTGAAACACCGCAGTGAAGTCAACAAATTGGGGCTGGCTTGTTGCTGCCCCTCAGTGAAGGAGGATCACAGCAGCATGGTGGTGAAGCACGTGCAGATGGACTACAGAGCAGCCGATCCACCATGACCTGTTTGTGTGTCAAAGCCCACAGAACCACGGTACCAAATTTGCATCTGGGGTAGAGCAAGGATCTTTCCTTCACTCTTCTTGGTCTCACTGATTGAGCCTGTTTAGCCCTCAGATGTCTGTACCTGGCTGCCAGGTCGGATCTCCAGCTCACCCCGGACTGCAAGGCTTGCCCACAAAGTATATAGAGTCTGCGGGCATTACTGCGTGAGGCTCCCCTGTACTGTTGTTTCATGAGCATTTAATTCGATCAGCTGCAGTCCTTGCAACCTCAAATCCCACTGAGGTGGGTGGTAAAGTCAGATTCCTTTTGGAATACAGCAAATGACATTTTCCTTGCCCAGTGAGTAATCCTCCAGGGATTTGCAGGCAATTATTAAATGCGGGAGCCTCACTGCCTGAGCTCAAGACTTGAAATTTATACAACACTGTAAATTCAGTGATGTTTGAATTGGCTAATGACTGCCAAAACAACTTTACAAAGCTCTGTGAATTAAAATAATTATATTTCTGTTTTAATAACCGCTGTGGATTACAGCACCTGGTTGAGGAGCTGGCTGGGTGCCGCAGGCAGGGCAGCAGAAGGAGCTGGCAAAGGCCAGGATGAAGAGCAAGGGGTGGGAAGAGATGCTCTTGCAAGTGGGAAGAGAGGACATGCTGGGACTGGCTAGTGGCAGGAGAGGTCGCCTTTGCAGCTACTTTCTCACATACGCTGTAGCAATCCTCAAAGCAAATCCTCCCTCTGCTCTTCCCCCTCAGCGATACGTTGATGGAGGATTCACCGGCCTGCAGCCCGTTTCCAGCTTGGAGGAAGCTGTGATCACTGTCTCCCCATTCACAGGAGAGCTCGATATCTGTCCGCGGGATTGTCCTGCTATCTTCTTCTGTTTCCAGATCTTCAACGGCAGCATTCAGATCTCGATAGAAAACCTCTGCAGGATTAGCTATGCTCTCTTTCCGCCTAGCACCATGGTAAGCCCACCAGGTCTTCTTCCCAGCTTTGTTTTGGTTAAAACACATTAATGCTGGACCTGCCTTCCCAAGCTTTAAGGTTCAGCTTAATCTCCATCATTAATTAATCAGATTTCAAGGGCAGTGCTTTTTTTTTCGGTGGACACTGCCGATGGGTGGCCAACACGGGATGGGGTCCACCCTGGTTTGACAACCTGCCAAGGACCAGTGCTTTGGTGCTTAGAAACCAGCCTGTGCTTGCTGCCTTCCCAAATGGGCCATCCCAATCTTCCATGGTCAAACAGCCTTGGGTAGATCCTGCTGGTGCCTAGGTGGAGTGCTCTTTAGTGACCTCAAGTGTTTCTCCTTGCAGGTCTTGAATGACATTTTTTCCCAAGGGTACCAGGACACTGCCCTTTTCCTGTACAGGAACAGTAAGTGTTACCCCAAGACCCAAAGGGCAGCCTAGAAGCATGACCCACTGCCCATTGGCATCGCGTGGCCGATGCAACCGGCCGATCATCAGCCTTTTCTTTTCGTGTCTCATAGATGCCTTTGGCTTTAACTACTTTGATGGCAATTTCCGCTTCGCCAGTATGTGTGGGAAGAATGACTCTGCACAATCCAACAGGACGTTCACCGGCCTATGTAAAAGGGTACCGCAGCGTCTGGCTCCTTGCTTCCTGCCAGGTAGAAGATTTGGGGTATTAATCTTGGGTTTTGGGGGTGGCTGGGGCCACTGAGAGGGTTGCTGCAGTCTTTGAGAGGAGAAGTATCTTAATTAAGACATTACTGAGGTATTTATTATAGTAAATATTTCTATATCTGCTCTAGCCATTTGCAAAGAGGCTTTCTAAGAGCAGCTCAAGCTGGATCCTGGCCTGGGCTCCAGTACCTACATGCTCAGCTGCAACAAGAGTTGCTGGAGGAGGGGAATTATTGCATTCATCGGGTTATTTCTCATTACTGGTCTTTATTTACTTCTCTGTTATTCACGGGCACAGGCTTGGCTCTGTGGAAGAAGGAACAGGTGACTGGACTGCAGGATCCGCTGTCAAAGCTCCTGTTGCAGCCATACAGGCTGCCAGCTTTTGCCAGGAAGGGGTAAGAACACCTTGATAGAGGCATCGAAGCTGAGAGTTGTACAGAAACCAGTGGCTGTGCGGTCAGCAGTGGCGAGACAGCTGAAGGGACGCGGTGCAAGATCAGCAGGAGGCACACAGGCGTCTCCACAAGCGTCGTCGGGGTGTGCAACGGGCTGTGGCATCCTTCGGATGGCAGCTCCACGGGAAACACACAGGGCAGCACGGGCTGGCGGCGGCAAGTCCCCCCTTTCCTATGGACCAGGGCAAGCTGATGCACATCTACTGCATAAATAGGCTTAGTGGCATCCCCTTCCTCTGCAGGAGGATTTGGTATTCCCTGAAGGCAAGCTCCCAGGGAGAGCGGGTATGGCTAGCAGGAAGACCGTAGGATTGCTTGGTTGTGAAAAAAGAGTGTGCATTCACTGTTAACACCCCCCCCCCCCCGCCTTTTGCTGCATTTACCGGTCATTAAAATCTGCCTGTTTATTTTGGTTTTGCAGGCTGAAGAAGCTGTGGGGGCTGGTGGAAGGTATCAGCTCCATGGTAAAATGGTGTCAGAAGCACCTCCAAACCATGGTGCCTGGTTTGCCTACGAGAGCCATGGCCAGGAGGTGAGGTGCTCAGGGGATGCAAACCCTCAGCAGAGGGAGGGCAATGGGTCACTGATGCTGAGTGTGGCTAAAAAGTCCAAACCTGGGATACCCCACATTAAAAGCAGCTACCTAAAAATTTCAAATCTGGGATGCCCCACATTAAAAGTAGCTATTTTTTGTCCCTGTCATATTAATTATTTAGTGACATCTGAAAGACTCTATGAATTAGCTTAATGCTGCTTCCCTATGGCAACATATTCTTGTTCCAGAGCGTCTATCTGCTCAGCTTTGTCTTAGCAGGACATCAGGCACGATCCTGAGAGGTGTTTTGGCACCAAACTCTCACGGATTAAAGGCATTTAACTTTTGACACAGATAGCTTTTAAGCCATACCTCCCTAAAACCTGCTTGCAAGTTACTTCACGTGCAGCTGGCAAAGAGACTTGCACAGATTGATTTCATACCTCAAGCAGCTAGACAATTCCTCAGCCATGAAAAAGCCCTTCAGTATCAAATGTCACTGGGTCTACTTGTCCCTGTTGGATCCCTGACCCTGACTCAACTAACTGCCAGTTTGTTCCCTTAGGTAACCGTCCTGGATGAGCCCTGGGGGGTCTCTGGCATCATGTAATTCTGCCGCCCCGGGAAGCGGTGGGCGACACCGGAGCTCATTTCACATAGTGGCACAGCTGCTGGTCTTTATGCAGTATTTTAGGGGTGTTTTTTTCATTTGGGGAAACCGGCTGATTTTGTTCCCAGTGCTGCTGCTGCAGTCTCCCTGCCCGAGCCTGACCTGCTGTAACATGACGGCCACACCGCAGTCTGCGCCAGGGAGACTGGGCATCTTTACTTGCACGTGTGTACAGCCCAGCCGCTGGTTTTCCTAGCCACTCCGCTTGCTGATCACCAGCATTGTCCCTCCCCTGCTTTAATGCAGATTACAGGGCAGACATTTGCCTGGAAATGTTAATGTAAACATTTTAAGTGTTTTCCTCCCACTCAAAAACTTTCAGAGAGATTCATCAAACAGAAAACAGAGAGGGGGGAAAAGCCTTAGGGAGCATCACACTGGGCAGGAACTCATTTTTATCAAGTTTCTTGAAGTTATTTTACCAATTACCTATTCTTGAGCTTCAGACACCCTCGGAGGCCAGCTTCTCCTGCCAGTGGAGGTAGGCGCACATTTGGACCCCTCTGAGTTTGCAGCTGTGGAGAAGGATGAAGAAACCTAAAGATTAACCTTCCCCTAATTCAAAGTACACAATCTTGCAGACTGCATCTCCTGTTGCACCTGGAGAGCTGATGTTTCACAAATACATTAGTTCTTTCCCTGCGATTTTCTGTAATTTACTGCTATGGATGGTGTATGGTTCAGGCAAACACACCTCGTGTTGCTGGTCTGTATGTAGAATGAATTGGCGCTCTTACCATCCCAAATACATTTTGCACATCAGAGCTGATGTATTGGCTGTACCCCAGCCATCTCCCCTGTTTGTTGGTTCCCGATGGGCAACAAATGGATCACAAGAGCACAAGCTGCTTATTGGAATAAACAGCTTGTTTAATTGCAAAAAGGGAAACGGTACGGAGGGAAGTTTCATCCAAAGTGCCCTAGAGACTGTAGGCACGAACTTGGGGAATAGCTGAAGGCTGCATTGATGTAAACAGATTCAAAGTTAACTATGAATGCTCAGTGAAAGATTAATATAAGCTGTTCTGCTATCTCTGGTTGCAATGAATGACCTGGGAATGTTTTCTCTGCAATGAGTTTGCTAAAAGAAATCCAGATGCTTATTTACATTGGCTCCATCAAAACCTTCTCCTGCCTCTCCTTCCACCCTGGATGTATTTACATCTCTCAAGCCCCGCAGCCAATGCCGGGCTGCTCAAAACCAGCTCGTAAACTGTGACTATGTTCCTGCCACAGATCGAAGTGGAAAGGGAGCAGAGACACCCACCGGTCCCCGAGCAGGAGCAGGGCCAGTCAGCCCATCATTTGCTTTTGCTCATACTGCACTTCTGCTTTGCCTCCCAGGCAGACAGCCCCACTGCTGCAACAGCCCTTCGACCAGGCTCCTGCTCTTCCTAGTAAGCACCGCCTCCAGGCAGGACATAAGCATTTCAGTCAGCCTCAGGCAGCTACACTATCCCTATTCAAATGGGAGTTAAAATCCCCAAAAGAAAATTCTCATATAGGAATTGGACACCCAGACACACTAAATTTGACTGCAAGTCTCAGCCACAACGAGGAGCATGGTTTGAATGACACAGCGCATCCCAGCTGCCCCTACGTGACATGGTGCTTGGTCATAAAAAGTTAGTAAAACTTTGAGAACTTTAACAACAACAAAAAAAAAAGCCTACATTGAACACCCAAAACAAAATGGTTGCAGCACAAAGCCCTCCAGCTCCCAATCTGCAGAGATGTGCCAAGATTTAAGTATTTGACTCATAATTCAAGTCAGCTGTCTTTTGCTTTATTAATCCCCCATCTTTTCAAGCAAGCACACTTGATGCTGTCTCTTCTGCATGAGCTTGGAGTTAATGGCAAATAGGAGGCTTTGCCAGAGGCAATGGATAGAGGCAAAGCTGGGCATCTCTTTGAATCACCTCGTGCAGCAGCTTGTTTCACCCCTAGGGAAGCAATCTGGGAAACCCAGCTGCACCCAGTTCAAACCAGCTGCAATAGAGCCTGTCTTCAGCCTGAAATGCCTCCTTTAAAGGTGGGTTATGGGAATCACCTGGGGTCTGCAGGGGATAAGATGGGTGTTGTGGCCCTGCCTGTGCTGGTGACATTGCTGTCACAGTGTGCTCTTCAGTGCAGCTCGGTGGCTGTCTGCAGGCTGGATTGCAAGTTGCTCTTTCTCTCTTTAATACATGAACTGGGGCCAAAGGCAGCAGCAGGGTCAAAAATACTCTTCTGTGGCTGGCATGACTCTAAAGGGAGTAAAACCATACTGGTCAATCTGACAGACACTTCTGGCAGTTGAGACAAACTGGGTTCAAATACCCGATCAGGGCTGCTTGCCTCCCTCCTGTTGTCTAGAGGGTAATAGGATAAGCTGGTTTTGATATCCTTAAAATATTGCCCTCATACCACCTTGCTTACCCCGGTGTGCATCGAACTTGGCAGAGATGTGAAGCCTGAGGTAGATGGGATGAGAGTTTGGAGACAATCCAAATCAGCAGGAGCACTCTCTAGAGCTAGATCCCACCACAGATGTAGTGGGAAGGGGCCTGATCCATGCAACAGTGCCAGATGATGTGTCCACCCCTGCCTGCGTCTGTGGCTGTTGGCTGCAGGTGCTTTATGCCAGACTTTGCTTCTAGTCTAGATACTAAGGAGGGTGCAGCTGTCCTGGTGGGCACGTGCATCGAATGCAAATGCTTGTGGTTAACTCACTAATCCTGAGCAAGCCTGAGCCTTGCTGGTGCACAGGCCCTACCGCAGCAGTAGTCCTTTGGAGATATTCTAACTTATTCAGGAAAATTAGTGCGAGTTGTGTGCAGGTTTATACCCTTGTTTATTTGATAACATGGATTATATTACAGTATCGTGCAGTTACAGAGTAAAATAGACTTTTCCTGGTCTAGATCATCAGGGCTTTTCCTCCCCAGACCTGAAAAATCCAATGTGCTTCTCCCCTGGAGACTGACAGCCCTGACTTACTTCTTGGATGCTCTCTGGCCTAACAAATGAGTCTTGATTCCTTCCACAGGTGACCTTAGGTTGGTCAAAAATGCTGCAGCCCAGCTGCAAACCAGAGACCAAGAGACTCCTGATAGCCCAGAGCCTGACTAATCTCCAAAGAAACCTGGTTCCTACTATGCTGTTTTCAAAAGCTCCATATAGTACAGACTGATGAAGCCTTTAAAAAAGCAAGCATGGAAACAAACTGCACAGCCTAACACTGTGTCCTGCATTTCCATAGTGGGTCTCTTCACATAGGTAGAGTTGCTTTGTTTTCAGTGGAAATGTAATCTATTTTATGTTTTCCAAGCTTTTATTTTTAGATCTGGAATGGTAACAGTCCTATTCTTTCCCCTTAATGGTGTGGCCCTTGTAGATATAGCAGAAAAATATTCGTGTCATTTTTCACTATTTCTTTAATTTATGTGGCAACATTTTACACCATCATCATGTTGGAAAAGTGGTGTAATTTTTCTTAAACCGGAAAATTCTGAAATGTTGAGAGAATCAGAAAGAAAAAGAAAATAAATAATAAAATTGAAAGAAATGTTGCACTCCAGCACATCCTTCTTAGTATTCTGCTAGTACCAGTAAGAGAAACTGGAATCCGAAATGCTGACGGTTCACCGTATTTCCGTGTCCAAACTGAAATGGGAGAGGGCATTATTTTGCATAGGATTGCAGAAAACTAGAAGTTTTGGATTTAAATCTACCTTATGTTGCTTAAAAAGGATACAGGTAGATGTTTACCTACAGCGCTAATGAGTTTTTTTGCACTGAAGTATTTACACGTGGCTGCACACCAGAGTAACTAAGTAGAAATTTTGCTGTGACTGGCACAGCAAACCCAGCTCTAACCACCCTCACCCTTAATGAAATGACGCGTGGGCAGAACCTGTTATTACTGTGCAATGCCTTTCTTCATAGAAAGCGCTACTTCTCCAAAGAGCCCTTCCGACCTGGCCATAGTCTAAGTCCTCAAACCTCACCCAAAACAAGTTCAGCATGAGGCTTCACTAACGACCACTGACCCAAGTGGGGACTTTCCCACTCCTGATGTTCTCACCTACCGGGTCCTGCAAAAACCCAGACATCCTCTTTTGGCAGTGAGAAGCCTGGGCAAGTGTCACTTAGCTAATGAAAACTGATGGGGTAAAGGAAGTGCTAGTCCTCTACCTTTCTGATGGTGGAGAAGGTGGTGTGGGCCTTCCTCTTCCACTTCATCTGCTGCCCACATAGTCCCTGGATTCTCTTCAGTGACATCCTGAGAGTCTGTGGCTCTGCAGCGAAGTACTCTTGTTTCTGGCTTCCAGTACAGGGTCCCTTCACCTTTCTGACATGATTCATTGGCCAATGAAGACATAAATTCCTTATCAAGGTAATTGATACCAAATTCACCTGGCGGGAAGAGAATCCAGCTCTCAGTGCTTGTTGCTGAACCACCAGGTCTCCAGCAATGTGAGGCACGACCAGGGTTGACTGGAAAACAGGGGGACTGATGACTACAGTGCATGGCTAACCTGAGTTCGGTTTCTGGGTCAGGGATCACCAAATGTTGCTGCTTTGTGGATCAGTGGGTTATCAGTCTAAGATCAGACCTGGTACTCGAGCCCACACTTCTCCTGTCTTGGTCCTGGGGACCTGTGCTCCCTGTAAAGCTCTGCCATGCCCAGTGTGGCAGAGAAAGAGGGGACCTAACATCATCAGAGCGGAAGGGGTGAATCGGGAGCTTCAGGAGAGGCCACAGAGAGGACGGGGGACTCAAGTAATCTTGGCAATGCCAAGGATGCAGGGATTTCTCTGCCTCGGTCACCCTAGATGCACTGGCAGCATCTATTACTTTCTGTCAGCAAGCCAATGTTGTAAGAGAAGCACCCGACTTACCTGCTCCTCACTCCCAATCACTTACTCAGTCTTTTGAAGTAGGAGACTGTGTCCTGGTAGCCATGGTTAAAAAGCTGGTCCAGAACCTGCAGGGGAGAGGTGGCAGTCAGGGCAGATGGGCCAGCTATTGGGGCCTCATGGCTCTGGGTACCTGTAGAAAGCAGCTCACTTGACACGTGGGAAGCTGAAAAATATACTGAAAGCGGCAAATGTTTCTTTTTGATATCTGTAAAGTACAATCAGAGATTTGGAAAGTGAAGAAGGCAGCTGGGCAATCTTTGGGACAGATGTCGTATTCGCCAGCAAAAGCAGACACAGTGATCATGGTCCGGGACACGAAGTTGGCCCGCCACATGCAGAGTTCTCCATCAACGTAACGCTAGGAGAGAAAACAAGGAACCCTGAGACTTTGTCTTTCCAGACAGTAGAGTGCTGTGTGACATGTGCATGCATACAGGGCTTCTTCCCTACCCTGTCCCAAACTAGACTGAGGTACTGGGGCTACAGAGATCCCCTTCCAGGGAACAGCCCTGACCACTGGCCACTGTGCTTCAGGTCTACACCCACCACCTTCTCCCTTCCAGCTGAAAAGTTACTCTTTAATGAAATCAGGGGAAAGTACAGCAGAAAGGAGTTGAGCTAACCCCATGGACAGGCTGAGGGTGGATGCTTTTGCGAGAAGGTCAGTTCTATCTGCAGTGAAGTCAGATTGTGGGGCACTTGGGTTCAGTTCTTCCCTCTGCAGACACTGAGAACACAGCATCAAGCAATTTTGGTGGCAAACAGGGGTATAAACATGCTTAATGCCACCACCGGAGAAAAGATACAGGCTAGATGGGCCCTTGGCCTGACCCGGGATAGGGTCTCCAGACTACAAGGCTACTCACCACTCCACGGTACGTAGGAGGTAATAACCCAAAATACAAAGGGATGAAGCAGCTGCACGTTATGGCCTGTGGGTAAGATGGAAAGCACAGAGGTGAGCAAAGAGCCACAAAAACCTGTTGCTTTTGGGAATGGCAGCTCATCTGTGAATGCCAAAATGGGGACCCACGGCTGAGTTGTTGGGCACTGCTGACTATTGTGGACCAGCCCACATCTGATACCACAGCCAGGGTTGGAGAAGGAGGAAGGTTACCTGTGAAATGCCTCATTTTGCTATTTGCATATTCTGGCCCTGTAGATAATTCAGCCAGCAATAAAAAGGGCGGATTTTTAAAAATTATTTTCAGCTTGTGACCCTGTCTGGCTTCAGAGGGTGGCAAGGACAGAAATCATAGCATAGACTGCGAGGGCCCAGGCTTCCCCCACGGACGCTGTGGGGCATGGACAGGCAGTAAATCCTCCCCTCGCAGGGTGGCTGCGGCCGCTCTCACCTGAATGAGGTCCTCCCTCGAGGCAAACTCTGAAACCACCACGCATTTCCAGTCGCGCAAACGGGTGAGGATAACATGCAGCTTTCCAGATACCAGCTGGTGGGCATTCGTAGGCAGGTATTTGTTTAAGACCTCCTTTAACAATTTAATGACTTTTCCTCCAGGAAGTCGCAACCAGAAAGAGGTTTGCAGAGCACTCAGAAAGCACAGCCTGACCTCATCTAAAGCAAAGCAAAGCAATCATTCCACATCCCTTATATTATTATTATTTACGTACTTTCTGGGCTGCACTTCCACCTGGTAAAAGGGCATTTTACCATGCTGGTAAATACTCATGAGGAGCCATCATTTTCATTAGGGCTGAACCTTTCATGAGTGGACCCAGATTTTCCAAGGACCTTCACTATTCCAGGAACCAGAAGGGTTTTCTTTTCCCATTTCTGCCACAAGAAATCTTAAAGATTTCTGGAGATATGGGAGATAATTGACAGGAAGCCTTTGTGTAATATTTTCTCCTCTTGGCTCTGCATCTATACCCCCAAATGTATTTCTCAGCTCTGTGACTATAATTTTATTTCATGCAACAGCAATACTGATCCTCTCCATATTCAATTTTTTCTTTCCCCTCTGTGTTTTGGGAATCTACCAACAACCTCAAATGCTTTATTAGGGAGGGCACTCCTGTTTTTTATATTAGATATGCTTATCATTAATTCAAATTGATAAGATTCAATGACTTATTTAATAACTATATCTGGCCTATTTTCTCTCTGCTGGTTAATTTATCCGTTTTCTACTCTTAAAGAAGTCAATCAAGTAAAATTCTGAGGAATTAACCACTGATTAAGGATAATTTAAAAAAAAAAAAAAGGATCTTTTGCAACTCCAAAATTTCCAGACATTCAATCTCTTTAGGCACAGAAAAAATGGAAGTGCGTAGTCCTTACCTATATCGCACTCACACAACGCAAGTGTAGCTACAACCGATCCTGAAGATGCCCCATAGATCCTGGATGCAGATTTCAGTATGTCAGGTGACAATTCCCGCAAAGCAGTTAACACTCCAGCTTGATATACTATCAAGAAACTGCAGCCTCTAAACAGTATAGAGAAAGGTCTTCCCTCATTTCCATTTATCTTCATCATCTCTGCTAACACCAAGCACTCAAGCCACAAGAAAACAGCTTGCCCAGGACAGGTTCAGGTTTTTTTTTTCTACAGCCAGCCAATACTTCACTGTGGCTGTTCCCAACCTGCTTCTGTTTCTGACCACACTCTTGCTGTCTTTTATCTCTGCTCAACATAGAACTCTAAGCCAAACGTCCAGTGAAACAATACCAGTGGGTAGAAGTGGATGACATGATGTCTTAATACCTAAGGCCACTCATTAAAATAAAATTACTACATTGCAGTATTTTTCTAAGGTGTGCACTTCGCTGCTGGGTAAAAGCCCCAGGTGATGTGGAGGGCCGCACGTCACACTGATGTGTTGGAGAAGCAGCCCAGGGGTGGTCATGAGGGCCTCAGAATTGAGCCCTCCAGAGAGAAAAGCTGCTTCCCCAAGCTGGTGGACTGCTTTAGTGGTGCCCCGGGGTCCCAGCCTAAGTTTCCAGCCTCTTGGAAGGGAGGAATCAGCAAATATTCCCTGGTATACAAGAGTCTTGCAAGATGCTGCTCAAAACTGTCTTGCTCCATTTGTAACAGGTTACAAAACCCCATCCCGGGGAGTGGAGAAGTTGGAGAAGGTTTGAAGGATTATTAAAGAAATCACAAGCCAAGTTGTTTTAGTTTCACAATTTCAGGGTTTGAGTTTGCATACAAAAGGGTAAAAATACATCCAGGTAACAACTCATGGCTTCATCTACCTCCTAGATGGCTGAGGTTTCAGTAGAGCAACAGGTCAGTAGAGGAGTAAAGGGGGGAAGGAGGGGAAATATCTGACAGACTCAGTGATCTACTGATTATCCATCCAGAAACGCAAAACCTTCTTAGCCTTGCAGCTAGGTGAGGCATTGGGAAACTGCTACAGGGAAAAACACCACTGAAAGCTGGGCAAGAGCAGAAACAGCTGTCCAACACAAACAATAAGCACTTGGACATATTTCTCTGAGATATGTGGAAATCTGCCCAATGTCTTCAGGTAAAAAGGCTTCCAAAACCATCTAGGAGATGCTCCTCTCCCTCTTGCTGTGTGCTGAGGTAGTGCTGGGTGAGTTTTGTGGCTGGATGCAGCTCTGATCTTTGCAAGAGGGCTGAAAAGCAACCCTGACGATCACATAGCAGCTGTGCTGGACATGCTGGCTCTTATAGGGCTGTGGTCTCCACCAAACCCCAGACTCTGTTGTCCAAGCACCATCAGCAGAGTTAATCCAGCCCCAATTCCACATGGGAGCAGTGTATGTCACTATCCCAGCTCCACCCAGGAGCCAAGCCGCTAAGCTCCTTGCACACACCTTGTATGAGCATTGCAGATCCCGCTGCTGAATGGCAAAGGAAAAAGAGCAAAGAAAACCTGAAGACTCAAGAAGAGAGGAATAAATATATTCCATGCCTAGTCAAGAGAGCAAATGCACTGGAAATAATTTTCCACCTACTCTTTAGTGTAAGGAACCCCTAAGAATTAACTGCAATGAGAATAGCCAATTTCAGAAGTTGCTCTGGGCTGTTTATCGGGTGCAAGAGGTATGTGGCATTTGAAACCCACTGGTGAGCCATGAAAGGAAGCTCTTGAGATTAAGGAAAACTTTGATGCCCAACTCCAGGACATGGGCAAAAAAAATAGAGCAAGCTTTGCAGAAGCAACAACATTCCCACTGCTTCGAGCCCTGGGTTCAAGCCCTCCTCCCCCAAGTCAGCAACATGGGCAGGGAGCAAGAACCGCGACACATTATTGCACTGCTTTCCAAACACAGCTGGACAAATGTATTACTCAAAACGCAAACCAAACCCACAGATCAGGCCACACAGGCCATGTTTTCCTCTTAATCGCATGTCTGTATTATTGAGATAGTTTGTAAATCCATTTGTTTTAACTTCTTACCCAATCTTGCAGCACCAAGAAGTAAATAGCGTTTACAGTGGAAAAGTTAAGGGAAGCCAAGTCTCCACCTGCTTACTCCATCTCTAGCAGCTACTGCCATCTCTCCCTGTCTTTCAAACCCTGGTGTCTTTCAAAAGGAGCAAGGAGTGAAAAAAACCCTGCAAACCTGCTTAGACAGCCCTGGGTGGGCTTTGTGTCAGAACGAGAGGTACCCAGACCTCAACAGTGGGGCTTGTAATGTAGAAGAAATCCAGGTGATGTGCAAAGGAGTGACCCAGATGGCATAAACAGTAATTGAGAAATCCTGCTGTGGAAATGCAGCAGCTGTTTCTTGGCCCCTCTCTGCCCTGTACCAGGATGGGACACAGACCACGTGCATCCCTACGTGACACGCTGGTCTGTTTTACCAGGCCAAATGCCCTCATGCTCTTTGGCATGCATCATGTCTCCATCACTGGGTCAGAAACAGTCCCTAGCAGAAGGACCCTACTCATTTGTCTTGTTTCCTCATCCCAGCTTTGCGGACAAAGCCAAGCTTGGTCTTGAGCAAACTGGCCATCCAGAGTGGGCCAGTTTGAAGCACCACTTCAGGTAGCCAAATGAAACAAGGGAATCCATGTGCATTCACAAAACCACTGACAATACAAGATTTCCCTCCTATGGCATTAAAATGAACCAGAAACCGACCCAGCAGCCTAGTCAGGACACAGCAGGCAAGAGGCTGACAGATACCAAGAGGTTATCTTGCCTCCCAAAGGTGGCATATTTTAGCCTTGAGCTGACACCAGACCAAAACGTTTCTTTCACAGATCTTCTGCAATGACAAAACTGTGACCTGAGGGCTGCACTGTTCTGGGAATCCAGTGGTGTTCCTAACCCACACAGGGTTTCTGATGCGCAAGTCATTTCAAGAGAAAGACTTTGAGGAATTGACTTCTGTGGGACAACGAATCACCTCACCGCTTTAAATCAGACCTGCAGTTTGCCAGACTTCAAGCACTAGTACGTACATCGACAAATACATTAAATGTGCAGCTGATGAGCTGGTACTGCTGTGAGCTGTAGGTGCGTTGCTTCCCACGCAGACCACTGAATGTCCAGAAATATCATCTCCTGTGACTGAGAAAAAAAGGAAAGCCATGTCCTGGATGTTTTTTCACTCAGCCATGTATAACACAGATTTATTCCCCTTAGACAGCAGAGTCTGGCTACTCTACATGCGTCACCCTGGATGAGGAAGCGTTTAGCTAGGCAGGATGTTCAGGGCAAGAGGCAGAAGTCAGGAGGGGCTGAGCTCATCCAAGCTGTGCGCTGACTCACCTCCCAAAATTTCCTAATCCAGCTATACTTGTAGCAGTGCCCAACACCGATCTAAAAGCCCATGACAGCTGGAAGATCCCTGGCAGAGACAAACCCTGTGCAGGACCAGGAAGAATTTTGAACCCTGAAGCTACTCATGCCAAAGGCACTTGAAAAAAAGTTACCGACTACAAGATGCTGAGCTGGAGAGGGCTCATGGCTCGCCAGAAAAGCAAAGCTCCTGTGAGATTTACGGAACATGGACAGACTGTCCCTTGCTGTTTGGAGTCTGCTTCCTCTCTCTTGGGGTCAGTGGGGATTAGCCTAGGCTGTATCCTCTGCCACACATCCTGGAACAAAAAGGTGCAAGTTCTGGCTTTGGCTTCGCATTTAGATTAGCAAGACTGTCATAACACCAAAGGATTCATCAGCCTTGCCTACAGCCTATGTTCTCCTTCCCCGTGTACAAGTTGAGCCTCCACTGCCCTGCTGCTTCTGTGAATAATCAGAAGCAACCTGTGATGCCACAGGGTCCAAAACAGGGAAACCACATACTCCCTACAGCTACAGCAGTAGGAAAAAAGTAAAGGATTAGGGGAGAGAAAGAAATCACTGTAGAAGTTCAAGATAACAGTTTTATTTTGGGTTGAAATCTTCTCAGGTAAGAGTATAATCTTAGCAAAAATCATCTTATGTCTTTTTCACCTTCATGGGAGCTAAATATTTCTTATTTGTGTCTAAAGAGTCTGTAAAGTGATTAATCAAGGAGTTTCCTTAGCACCTCCCCAGCTTAGTGCACTGAAACATACGAGCATGAACAAAGGTGCAGCTCTGACAGTGGTCTGAACTTGCCCATGCCGGGGGAAATGCTGTTTCTCCCAGTTTGGCAACGTGTGCCGTGCTCACCCCGTGCACCTTGCCTGCCTCTTAGCCAGCTCAAGTGTTATATCAGCACATAGCACTGACCTGGAAACAAATCACTCACTGCCTCCTCACCAGCAAAGTGAGCACTGGTCCCAGAGACTGTGCTCCCATCTGCCTGCCCTCCTTCCAAAATGCTGATTTTAACAGTTGACAACGTGATCAACGTTTTTGCCCCTGACTTCACTGACAACCTTTATTATAAGCAGGAGAAAAAAAAGGGATTAATGATCCATCCTTGTAAATTGGTATTTCTGTGACTTTGGCAGCTCCCAGAATGTGCCCCAAAATACTAGGTTGTTCTGTTTATTTTTCTTGTAACAGGAATGTGGCATAGAAACCTCCAGTCTATACTATGTTTACCATTAGTTAGAGAAACCCTTCCCCTGCTCATGTGACAAATAGCTCATTCAGGCACATGACATGATGTCACTGTCTACAGCAGCCAGATGAACTGTCCTGATGGTGATAAAAACCACTGACTTCACAGGTGTCCTACGGCTGCAGGCAAAGGCTGTAGCATATGGTGCTCACAGACAAACAGACCACTGCAGCGAGGCTGGGGCTCTCTGCTGTAGATGCTTTCCTGCTGATAGCTGTGCACATGGGGCTTTGAGGACAAGGAGATCTTTGAAGCAGGTCACCTCCAGTCTGAAGAAGCTAGGGCAGGCACTACTTCACATCAGGCTAGCTGAGATTCTTTAGCCTCAGCAGACCTGTAAGATCACCTGGTTATACCAATAAGCTACCTTAGTTGTAGATGTTACTTGATATCAGAGCAAAGTTGCATCATCCCCTCTTTTTAGGTAGGGGAGAAGACCTGGGGAGAGCTGCTTCCCCATCAAAAGGTATCCAGAGTCCCACTTGGCCTTTCCCATGTGTTCATCGGCTGCGCTTATGCCCACCCACACCACTAAGGAGCTTCTCAGTGCTCTTGGCTGTAGGATTGCTATTGCCTCCCAGGACACCGCATAACACATTCTGGAAAGAGAAAAGTCCAAGAAAAAGGTAGACTTTACCTCTTCACAGTTTTAAGACCCTTAGCAGTGCAATGATGCAGAAATCTACAAGCCCTGAGGTAGAATCTGAACATGCAGTTTAAGAAAGGGCTATCTCATGCTCTGAAGAGAAAAACCACAACTTGCAGAAAACCCTCCTAATATTTATGGGAGCATTTCCTACCAATAATAGCAGCCATTTCAGAAGCCAGGACACCCAAACTCATCCATGACTTGGGAGTACCAACACACAGCAGGTGTTAGCGACCAGACCCAGCCTGTTGCTTCACGATCCGCCTCAGACACAGCCTGGGAAGGGGCCGGCACTCGCCGCCCCTCACAGCGGCCAGCCCAGGCCTGACTGAGGCCTCAGGTAAAGCCCCCTGAAGGGCTGAAGCGGCTCAGAGGGCGGCTGAGAGGGCCCTCAGGGCGCGGCCCGGCGGCACGATCTGACCCAGGCGTGAAGACACCGATAACGGAGAGGGGCCCGGTGTGAGGCCAGGCCCAGCCCCGCTTTGCCCCGGGGGGGGAACCGCGCAGCCCCGCAGGGCAGCAGCCGGGCCGGGGCCGCGCTCCCTCCTTCTCTCACACACCGGCCGCCCCGCCTCCCTGACGTCACACAAACCCCACCCCACTACACCTCCCTCCTCTTTCCTTCTCCAGCCCCATATCGCCCCACAGAGAGAACAAAACATGACGCCAAAAAAATCCATTCCTGACAAAAGACTTTCTATAAACCCTCCCCTCCATTTTTAAAGGCTCCAGGCGCGCATGCGCAAGGCCGGCGTTTGCCGGGCCCGCCATGTTGGTGAAGGGCACGAGTGAGGGCGGAAGGCCCCGCCCCCTCGCGCGGTTATAAAAGGCGGGCGGGGGCGGCTGTACCTTAGTGAGGCGTTCGGTTGTGGGGCGGAGTGGGTCGAGGTGGTGCTGGGCCTGGGCCGCTTCTCGTTTTTTTTTTTTTCTTTTTAATGTTTGATCCTTCTCTTAGGTTGCTCTGTGCGTACTGTAGGTGTGCACTAAAGTGCCCTGGGTGTAAAGGTTGGCGTGGTCATCAGATCTTGGAGTGGCCCAGGGACACCAAGGAGCCTGTGGGAGCGAAGGAAGCTTTGCCTGAGCTTTCTCTGTGCATTGCTGCTGTTTACATATTGTAGCTGCTGTCCTTGAAGGCAAATGAGCAAAGCCTGGAACAGTTTCTTAGAGTTTTTGGTATTCAGAGTTAGAAACAATAACAAAATTCAGGCTAGAGATCTCGGGGGAGATTGCATGGTCCAGCTCTCCTGGTCAATGCAGTGTGAGCGGGGAGGTCAAACCAAGGGACTCAAGGTATGGTTTAGGTGCATAGGAGTGCTAGGCTTCTAAAAGAAGGGTCTCCTCGTTTGCAGGAGGAATTAATGAGCCTGGGTAGGTGGGCCCATGTGTCTCAGGGCTCCCCCAAACACTTGGCAATAGTCACAGTCTCATGAAATGCAGCTGCTTGCGATGAAAGGCACCAGCTGCTTTGCACTGGGAAGGGATGGAAACTGTAGGGAGATTTCAAAATATTTTAGCAATAAGGGCGTCAGGAACTTAAATAGTAAAAAAAAAAGTCTTTTTCCTGTTCTGGGCATACAGTCAGGTCTGGCTGTGTCTTGTGGTACAATGCTTCACTGGGGGAACATCAGTTGGATAAGGACAACTGTCCTGCTGCTCCTTGGAGGTGTTGGGTGCCTCCCTATTCCTGGTCTGGCTGTTCAGCTTTAGCACCCAAAGCGAGTGGGCACTCCTGGAGATTCGGGAGAAGCAAAACTAAAGCAATTACAGGGAAACCTTAAGATCAGCTTTCCAGTCTTTAAATGCTTTGTACTTAAGTATGGCACTGAGCTCTTGGCAAACAGATGGTTTGACCTTCCTCCTGTCTTACTTGTCAGAGCGGGTTGGGCTGTGAGTCGCTGAGTGTTTGTCTGGGGTGGCCGTGCCATCTGGTGTGTGGCTCCGGACGTGCTGGATCACGCTGATAGTCGACTTTTGGGATGGATCCGGCATCAATACAAGCAGCTCCCTGGCAGCACCTGCCTGGTTCAGAGCCCAAGTGATGAAAAGCAGCTCTTGGAAGGGAAAAGACTCTGCGCAGTGTTGTTGTGCCGTCAGAAGCAATCACGCAATCCTGAATAAAACTCTAAATTTTAAGGAACAGTCCTGCAATGGCTGTGACAAATGACTGGAGGAGACCAAATGGAGGTTGTTGTCCTTATGTCCATGGCATTTAAAAGCCAGTGGGCTGTGCAGCTTGTGTTTTGTGTTGCGTCATCATGCCAAAGTCAAGTAATTGATGGGACCAGTAACTATCTATATGAGAGCATTAAATGCCTTGGGAAGATGAAGGAGACCCCAGGGAGCCTTTGGCATCTGTCACTGACACTTTTGGGAAGAAGGAGAATGCCAATTGCTGGGAAGAGTTTAACCTGGGGTGGCTTTTGTAACCAGGGTGTGTGGTTGAATCCCTCTGGTCTCTAACAGCGCTAGGTGTTTCCAAGTCACAGCCCTTTTTGTGCCTCAGTTTCCCTGTTGTAAAGGAGGGGATGCTGTAGGCATGGGGGGAGTTGCAGCTATGGATTTACGGAGGTGCCTGTCTGGCTGGCTTGGTGCGAGATGTACCATTTTCTCTGAACAAGAGAATGACTTGTTGATCAGATGGTGGGGCGGCGGGGTTTCGGGGAGGGGGGGTGGTGCTTGGAGGGCAGCGTGCACAGCAGGGCAGCAGACCTCCCCTTCTGTCCCTGGTCTGTCTCCGTTCCTGAATGAGTCACATCCCTTCTGTCCCTACGTGCGGCCATTGGGAGAGAGATGGGATTGAAGTGGAAATTTGGGCTGTGCTGGTACAGCCCACACTGGCACCAAATGTGGATTAGAGCCAAAGGTTCCTGCACCTTCTGGACAAATAATTTTCATCTTTAGCAGGCGGGAACACACTGAGCCCCAGGCTGCTTACTGCATCCCTGCCCTTTCCCAGCCGTATCCCATGGGATAAGCCACCAAATCCTGGTGTCCCGTGGAGGCAATACCCAAGTTAAGGTCATGAAAAGGAGAGGAAGTGATGAACCCTGCCTGATGTACCTGGGGAGCTGTTGGTAGGAAGAGCATACAGACATACTCAAGCTTTTTATAATCAATAGATTGATCACTCTTAATCCCACAGGATCCTGGAGAAGCCCTGGGCTAGGATGGATGGAGAGAGTGAGAGCTTTGTCTCAGCCAGCAGTGAAAAGGGGGATTTCCTGGCTCAGGGCTTTAAAAAGTGATCGATTGTAGGATAAAATAGGGTTGAGCCCAGTGCGGGTTGTTGCAGAACTGGTAGCAATGCTCTTTTTTGGGACAGGTGATGGTCCTTAAAGCCCTTCATTCACCCACAGGAAATCTTGAGCGATGTAAGTTGGGGACAGTCATCATCTCTTCATGGCTCTGCACGGGAAACGAGTGTGGGAGCGTGGGTTTGCAGAGCTGTAGTCGTGGATTTCTGCAGAGCTTCACAAGAGGGCAGAAAACGGCTGCGGAAACGCGTGTGGCTCTGGGAGCCTGACAGTGACTTTCTGATGGAAAATTCTTAGGGACGCTCTGGTCTGCTCGGAGGCAGAAGCGTATTGCGGATTTGCCAGGAGAGCTGGCGTAAACATGTAGCAGAGAGCGAAAACAAGAGAAGCATCCCTGTGGTGAGCACCCTGTGTGAATGGTTGTGCATTTCGTATGAGCAGAGTCACAGCTGCCCTCATCCCCCTGTCCCCTGGAGAGGGCAAAGGGGATTTATTTCAGATACAAGTGTGAGGAAAGTGGGAAGGAGAAATGAAGCTATGGGAGGGTGTTCACTTAAGGTTGTGGGAGGTTGGAGAAGGGACGGCTGGACGCGGTTGTGTGGCTAGCTGTTCCCTCGCTCAGCTAAAGTTCAGCCCTTCTTGTCCCAAACACGCTGCTTCTCCTGTTTCCAGCAGTTCCCAAACAGGAATTGTGGTTTACAGCAGTGCGCTGGCCTGGGAATTGGTGTGATGGAGGAAGAAGATGTATGTTCTCCCTGGTGCATGCAAACCACCAACCATCACTAGATGTGTATGGTGGAGTGTCCAGGGAGACCCATCGCCTCGAGTGTGCACAGTGGCTCTCAGGGTGGCTGCTCTTTGCTTTGCTTAGATCTGGCTGAGGGAAAACCCTGCCCCGGGCTGGTCAAAGCAACCAGCCTTAGCCCTGGGGAGCTCCATGTTTGCCAGCATTGAAGAAGCTGTAAGAGGAATTTGTACGTGAAAAACTAAATTCATCACCCATGTGAACAGGCGCGTAACCCCCGTGCCTCCAGCTCCTGTCAGACAAGGGTATCGAGGGTGTTTTGAGACGTCTGTCCAGCAAACCTCGCTGGTGAAACTGAGGCATAGAGCGATGTGGTGGCCTTAGTCTGGCACCGCAGGGAGGAGCAGCCAGTGGTCCGGTCCCAGCTTGTCCTTTCCTCCAGGCCGTGACTGAGCCTCAGGCAGCCCTTCTCCCAGCACTGGGGTCAAATGAGCATCTTTGAATCCTGACAAGAAGAAGGAAGCTGGGAGTGCTGAATTTGCACTCCTGCTCTTTTTCTAACAAACTCATTGCATCTTGGGCTCTAACTACTTGGTAACGGGTTTCTCTGGGGCTGGGATGGGTATTTTGTGTTCTTTTCCTTTTTTCCCCACTTTTGAAGTGGAGGAGACCACCTCAGGCTCTGGATGTTCTCGCTTCCCTCCATTGATTTTTCTACAGGAGCAGAGCCCAGGAGTCCTGACTGGCATCCTCCCCGCCGCCCGTAACCCCCAGACAGTGCCCACCCACTCACCGCAGGAGCAGATGGTGAACCATGTGGAGCAGACGGCCACCTGAAACGAGCTTATGGTGTCACCCCGCATGGCAGCGCAGGGCAGCCCCCGGGTGGAGAGCGCTCCAGGTTGCAAACCGGCACCACAGGGAGCAGAGCAAGGACGGATCCAGCACGCCAAGAATTAATCTTATCCTTTTAAAGTGCTGGGATGGGGCTTGGGAAACACAGCAGGGCTGTTTGGACCCGGGCATGAACTTAAAATATCCTGCAAAGCAAAGTCTCGTCTCTTCAACCCTCATCTGTGAGGTGGGATTTGCCTGGGATGTCCTGGCAAGCCAGGCTGACTCCCAGGGAAGTGCAGAGCCAGATCCAGGGCTGGTGGCACCTGGGCCACCAGTTTTCCCCAGTGATGACTCTGGCCTGGAGGTGGGACTTGCTCACGTGGATCTGCTTTAGGAAATCAGTGCCAAAGTGTTTAAAATAATTTACAGGCCAGTTTCACTTTTTTTTTTTTAAGGTACTAGAAATAAATCTTTAGTTGTAAAGCAAAATAAAAACACTGCCATCTTTCATTCCAGTTATTTTACAGTAGCTGGCATTCTTTAGACAAAGCTTAAAATAACCATGAACATACCAGTGAAAATAAATGGGTGAGTCATGTTTGTTAATGCAGGATTAGAAGTATCGCTCTTGGCTCTCCCGCTGTGTAACATCGCGTGCTCTCTCAAGCAGATACAAGGTTTTGGCCAGCCCGGTGAAAGAAAATTTGGGATCCATCAATTCCAGGTCCTCCTGAATGGGACCTGTGTAAGGAGGTTTTAAACCAGGGACTATTTTTTGTTTATTTGTACAGTCTCTGGCGCTGTGGTGGTGTAAGCACCATGTAGTGTGAACTGTCAGTAAGAATTAGACTTACACCTCAGTCCTTGGCTATGCAAGCCTGATTTTGAGGGGTTAAATGGGGAAACTCACCCAAATACTCGTCTCCGAAGCTGCTGTAAGCTGATCTGGCTCCTGCACTCCTCTCTGCCCCCACTTTGCAGCTCTCCTCCCTGGGGCAGGAGTTGAGAGAGGAGGAGGATGATGGTACCAGCACGTCAGTTTCAGAAGTTGCTCATGGGCTTGAGCCCGCACGGTGTTCATCATCTGCTCTTTGACTACAAAGACCCCAAATTTCCTGATTGCTGATGTTTGGTTCTGTGCCTCCTGCCTGCAGTTGGACATAGAGCGGGGCCAGGGTTGAAATCACATCTCTCAACTGGTTTTGGTGCTTCTGGAGAGGGAGGACAGACCAGCTATGGAAGCGGAGAGCAGTGACCCATGGTGACATCCTGTTGGGCATGGCTTACCAGCTTGTCTGTCAAAGTCAACTTGCTGTGGTCAAAGCAATGGGGATTTGTGACCAGCAGGACAGAAGCTGCAGTTATCCCTATGAAACCCTCTCACGGAGGCTTCAGGGTGGTTTGAGGAGACATCAGTGAACCTGTGCGGAGCAGCTGTGATCTCCAGGGCTGAAAGACTTTGACAGCCCGGTTCTGCTGAGTCTTGCTGGTGCTCTGGAAGGAGCTACCTTTCCGGCTGCCTGGAGGTGACTGTCCCTGCAGGAGGGATAGCTTAGCGCTTGCACGTGTCTGCATCCCGCTGCCATGGTTCACAGCCTGCCCCGTTCGCACAAGCTGCAAGTGACGGTGATTGAAGTCAGGTGGTGACATAGGGTGTCTGGGGAGGCGAGAGACGGTGGTGTCGCCTGGCTGCCATACGTGGTGGGGGCAGAGAGCTGCCGGAGGCAGCAACTACAGTGGACTGGCCTTTTGTTAAAGGACAGATCCGGGCAATCCAAAAGGACTGTGGGAGAGAGAGTGTAGCTAAAGTGGAAGATGCAGAGCAAGGATTCAAGCAAGCAACTGGTCAAGGTCCTTTCTGAAGGACCTGTAGTGAGACGTGAAACAGCGTCTCAGCTGAACCATAATCCATCTGCATTCAGGTATGGGCCTGGAACTGCCCCAGGAGCATCCCAAAAGCCCTCTGTGAGGGTCTGGAGTGGTGCAGGGTCAGCTCAGCTCTGCCGTGAGGTGGTTTACACTGCGTCTGGGTACAGACCTCAGCATCATGATCCACCTCGGGGGCTGCAACATGGGAAATACGGGGCACATAATGCCTCCCTACCCCCAACCTTCATCTTATCTGATGACAGCCTCTTCCCGCAGGGGGATTTCTGTGTCTTCCTCTTTTCATGTCTTTGAATAACCTAGTCCAAATATAAGCCAGCAAGTTTGCTTATACTTCTAGTTAAGAAAAAAACCGCAACTCACCAGGGACGGGTGGCACCGCCTGGTGCAGCGTGACAGCTTCTGTGTTTCTTTCTTAAGTATTGTGGCTACGAGTCCTTAGGTTGTGCTGTTCAGGACAGACACAAGCTGAGAACACTGGGAGAATTGGGGGGGAAAAACAAAGGGACCAAAAATAATCTGAGTGCTGCTGTGTGTCACTGACAGAAAGCATTAGTGTTCAGTTCCTGGGATAGAGCTTGGCTTCGTTAGGGAAGTTAGTAGTGATGCATATTAATTGAGGAGGAACACATTTCTGTTATTTATGAAGGAGAGTAATGCTTTTTTGCATGAATATTTAATCAAGCACACCACCTCCTCCCCCCAGTTTAATTTTTCCTCCTTGTTTCAGCCAAGTTCAAGTGCGTTCCTGGGCAGGAGGAGCTAAACTCACTGCTGTGCCATGTAAAAAGTCAGCCCTGCATTGTGACCTCCCCTGTCTCAGGGCTTTAACATGTCCCTCTGTGGCTCTGTAATTCTTTTTGCTTTTGTTATTGCCAATGTGCAAAGGGTCAGAGCACCTGCTCTGGTGTGAGCCCTGCCCTGTCCTTGCTCTTCATGTTTGTCAATGGTGCTTGGGCCCTGTGAGGCTGTCCAAAATCTCTTTATGCCTGCAGAGATTGAAAATCACGGTTTGAAACCCCATTCCCAGCCGGGGTTCCTGTATCTGATGGAGCAGGATTGTGGCATTAAAGCCAGCAACAGAGCCGAGGGCGAGATGCCTTCTACAAGAGGTTCAGCCAGCACTGGGTGTCCCCCAGGAGAACAGGTCTGCTGTCTGCTTTCCTCAGTGCCAGAAGAGATTTGAAACCAGAACTCCCGAAATAATTTTCAGTAGAAATGCCTCAAGAAATGATTCCTCTCATCCTACCTCCAGACTTTGTTTTTATCCCTTTGGAGTTCTGGTGGTGGGTGGAGGAAGCCGCAAGAAATGTCAGGGCAACCCCGCTTTGCTGGAGGCAGCGCTGAACATTTTGGGATGATGAAGTGGCCTTTTCTAAGGTCCCCTGGCAGAGCAGAGGCAGAGGAGAGCTCCTTTTTGTGCAGTAGCCTCTGGCTGCCTGACCACAGCCACCTTACATCCCTTTCAGCTTGGCTATCAGGGTGCATCAGGCTGCTTTGTGTTGACGTGATCAAGTTGAATTGGACCTTTGGCCAACAGGGCGAGCGCGACTCCTTCCTCTGTTTTCCTTTGCCTTCAAAACAAAAGGGGAGAAACTGGAGGCTGCTCTGCAGTTGCAGTCATTAGGGTTGTTTTCCTGCTTCCTTGACAATGTGTTAATTACTTGCCTGGCCAGCTTGCTGCAGGAGACCGTGGGGGCTTTTTTGTTCTTGTTCCTCTTAGAAAGGAGAAATAAATATCTACAAGGAGCCTTGTGCTTTTCCCCATCCCTCTTGGGTTCAGTGGGAAATGGGGTGTATCAGACTTGTCCTCCAGATGCCCAGAGAGCAGGAGAACCACTAAGCCCCTTGAACTCCTTCTACATGCACAACTTTGGGGAGCAGAGGCGGCAAATTCCTTCTTTGCTGGGACCGAGGATGGATGCTGCTCCCTCTCTGGACTGGGGCAGTTTGGATACATGTGCAAGATTCCCCCATTCCCTCTGTCTTAACCCCTACAAAGTAAACAGGAGCTGGCACCTCGCAATGAGCAACATCTTGCAAAAGAGAAATTTAAACTCCACTGAGCAGCTCTCTCACCGCAATAAGCTCCCGTGATTGCATCCCCTCTGCTGATGCAATGGCCCAGAAGTCATCGGAGCTGTCTCGCCAGTCAGCCAGCCCTGCCTGAGCCGGGGCTGCGCGCTCGGTCCCGCCTTGGGTGACTGTCAGCACACAACGGGCAAGGTTATTACGGGTGACAGCCTTGTCTCCCTTCTGATAAATCACACAGCAGCGCAGTATCGATTGTGCTTAAATTCACTGAAGACGATAAATGATCCATCTCTCTATTTAGGGGTTTTTAAATAGAGAGAATGGTCTTGCTGTTAAAAATCCTGCCTTGGGTCTATTGGGAGCCAAGTGTATTGGGCAGTTTCTGCTCACCTCGACTGGCAGCATATTTTTCTCTTGCCCTGGAGCCGCCGTGGGGCTGGTGGGTGGCTGTGTGCAACGCTGCACAGAGGTGGCAGAGCCCTGCTTTGCCCGCAGGCAGCTCTGATGAGGTTTGGCAGCCCAGAAGAGCAACCTCCGACTCCTTGCCAAATGTTTTTCGTTCTACTTCACGTGGTTTGGGTAGATTGTAACCCCCAGAGGTGGGGGCAGACTGAGAAGGCAGGGATGGTGGGGGTGTCTCTTCACGCCTGTTTCTCCTTCGGGGCTGCGCTAGGGTTTAATTTGTCCCCCAGAGGGGAATTTCTTTCTCCTGTCTCCCTTCTCAGGTGGTGCAAATGCTTGCCATTTACTCCTGACATGGGTTTTGGGGACAGATTGCCATAAAGCGGGGAAGCCCCCGAAATCCCGGGGAGATGGTGAAGCCGTCTTGGCTGGTCTGTGCTGAGAGCTTCTCCGTTGCATTGACCTCTGGGGTTTGCAGACTAAGGCACTGTATGACTAAGTCTCAGGAGGGCCATGAGGTAGAAGGCTGAGATCACACCCAAATCCCACAAAAACCATCAGTGCTTTTCCTGCAGACTCTGCAAGGCAAGCAAGACAATTTTGTCCCATTTATAGCAGAGTCTAACGGTGAAAACACTCCACCAGGAAGCAGAGGTTGGACTCCAACCCAAGGGTGTTGAAGTTCATCTCTACCAAGGATGGAGTAACTTACTGGAAGGACCTCACTTAACAGCACACACTCCAAGCAGATGATATGATTTCCTGGGTAGTTCTTCCATGCAAAAAGAACTGGCCCTATAGACTTCCATAGGGCACGCTTGTATAGCTGTTACTGAAAAGTTGACATTTATGAGTATATAAAAGGATGGAAGTCACCAGCTCCTAGACTTGGGTGAGTCTGGGTGCTGGACTACGAGTTTGAGAATGGATCCTATATCCTTTTTGCACCAGGGCTTACCCCAGGCCGTGGGTGGCGAGGGTGTCTGTGCAGAAGGGGGCTCCATCCCGTGCCCTGCTGGAGTGACATGCTCCTGTGACTCTTGATAAAGTGACAACAGAGTCCCCAGCAGGAGGAGACGCAGTACGGTATCGTAGCTTAAACACCGACCTGCTTGGTGCTCATTGACTGGTCTCGTTCGCACGAGCTGTGGGACACGGAGAACCCCCTCCTCCCTCCGCGCCCCTGCGAGCGTGCACCGTGAAGGGTTTCATGTAGGAAATAGAGCAGAAGGAATCGAGCATAGCATGTGTTCCTTCTAAAGATAGCACGCTGTAGCATGCATCAAGGATCCTGCCACACTCGGCATCCACAACAACTCCATCGCCCTCCCTTCGCGACGGGTCTCCCGGCGTGCTGGAAGGATGCCAGACCTGGAGTTCCTGGGACTTTTCTGCCCTGCTGCCTGCAGTGGACTAGAAAACACGTGCGTGGAGCCTGAAAAAGCAGGCAGCGGCGATGTCTGGGGGCGCTCACTGGCCACTGGCGCTGCAGGTATGGTTTGGGGAGGTCTGCATAAAGCGGGAGTGCAGAGCACGGGGCTGTTTTAGCCTTATCTGAGCCCGATTGCGTCACCTGCATCGCAGCACTGATATGCAGCCTCTGCTAGAGCGGAGCAGCAGCCCAGCCCTGGTTTATGGCCTTGACGTTGGCTGGTGGCCCCACGTGCTGCTTAAGTCAGCTCTGAGTTTACCATAGTTCATCCCCAAGGTGCTTTTATGGGAATAGCTTGATTTCCCTGCCCGAGCCTTGTTTTCTCTCATCACCCTGGGTATCGGTGCTGAGCCGGGATTCCCTACATGCAGGGAACCCCGCGGAGGCTAGCTGCAGGTGCCGGCGGGCTACCAGAGCAGATGTAGGATCAGGGCCCAGGATTTCTGTGGGATTGTTCAGCGCATTAAATCCAACCGTGCTTGCTTGCCTGAAGGTCCTCCATCTGGCACGCCGAGTCTGAGCTCGCCGGGCTGTTGCTGCCGAGAAGGGATGTGGCGAAGGGGATGGGAGTGGGGAGAGGTGTTTGTCTTCAAAGTGAATCTCAAGCCATAGAGGTCATGAGTCTTGGGTTGGTGTGTGTAATCCCGCATCTCCGCAGTCCCAACAGCGGAGTGTCGCAGGGTCTCTCCAGCTGTTCAGCACCCCATTTTGCATTAAAATCTGCAGGGTTTGGATTTTTTGGGGGGATCTAGCTGTGATTTGTGATGCCCATGTGCAAGGTGCTATGGAAATACATAGTCCCCATGAAGAGCTGGCCCTCTGGGAAAGAAGGGAGGGATGACTCCCCTCTTGCAATTAAAGGGAAGAAATTAACATCTCGAGCTCTCCCTCCTCTGAAAATTCCCTGTATCCCCTGGTATCGCAGAGCTCTGCCCTCTCCAAACAGCTGCCGCAGAACGGGATGAGGCTGACAGCTTTGCAACGATCAAGAAACCAGAAAGAGAGAGGAAAAGACAGACAGCGTACCTGGAAAAAAAAATAAAATTAAAGATCGTGTCAAGTCACATTAAAGCAAGAAAATCAGTTGCTGCAGGCCTGAAAGGAAAGCAGTGTCTGGGGTGAGGTCTCATGGGGTTTGGAGCACGTCCAGCCATGCCTGCAGAAGGGATTTGCATTCTTCATGTGGCTGCAGACACGCTGGATGGCGTCACGCTCTTTCCATTCTGAGATCCTCGGTCTTGAGATGGGGAAGGAGCATCCCTTGCTGCGGGTTTCCTTAGCAGGGGGAAGCGCAGGTTGGGGCACGGCAGAGAGCAGGAGGTGTTGGAGCACGTAGAGGGGGGACTGGAGACATCCCTGGGGCGTCTGGTCCATTAGCCGAGTTATTAAATCTGTGCTCGCTCGCAGCAGTGCTGCACTGGGGTACTGAGCGTTGCTGGGTTTCCCCATCGAAGGTTGTTGTGAAGAAGTGGGGAAGCATCTTGTTGTGTGACAGCCCCATGTGAACGTGTTTCTGGGGGGCTTTGGGCCCAATCCGAGCTAAAATGATGCCTTCAGCCCCATTTCTCTTTCTCTGTGACGCTGTCGCAGAGTTGAGCATTAAATGCACAGACAGGTGTAAAGGCAGCAGCCCTGAAACCTTCCCTCAACTACCTTCATCTACCATCAGTTCTCCTCTAGGCTCAATTTTTAGTTGCTTGCTGGATTTTAGTGTTTCCCATCACCTGCCCTCCCAGCCTCTCCCTGTTGGGATCCAAATATATATACCTCTGCTTTTTTTGTCCTGGTTTTTATGCTCAGTTGTTTTCTGAATCCAAACACGGTGCAACAAAACTGCATTTACCAGGGATTATCTGAGCTAATCCCATAAATGTGGTTTTACTCAGTTATTAGAGGCAGGTCGGTGTATAGGGCTTTCTCCTTTGCCGTACCGGGTCTGCCAAAGGCTTTGTGGATCCCCCCCTCCCTCTCTGCTGGGGAGACAAGCTTTTTCTTGTTTTCAGGATTATTTTGATGAGGATAAGGAAAACAGTGGTGGTCCCTGCCTGGGCTTCCAGGTTCAATATCCCCTTTTTTTAACTTTCCTGCCTCTGCACCCTCCAGTCACTGCAGATTTAATAGACAAATTATTATTTAAAATAAATACAACCCCGCTTAACAGAACGGGGTTAGCCACCGCTGGGCTGGAGTCCCTGTTGATGGGATTTTTAAGTTTCCTGAAACAACATGTGCTGCTGCTCTAACACTGTGCGTTTATTGTCTGCTTAGTTTTGCTTCTGTATTAATAACCCTCCCGAATGCCAAAAGACAAATAACTCCCGGCCAGGAAGGGAGCTGAGCACAATGTGTCTTCTCATGGTGGAGCTGGTGGGGCACATACCTTTCCCCTCCCTGAGTTCAGCTGCGTGCCCGGGTGTGTAAGTTGGCGGAGTGGGTAGAAAGAAAAACGGAGCCGCTGGAATAGGGATGGGAGCAGTCAGCTCTGAGCTGCATGCCGAGACCTGCTCTTGCTTAACGAGTGGTTTTGGGTGGTGGTCTCCAGGTGGCCGGGTGGAAGTGGTTGAAGATGGTGTCGTCAGGCACTGGTGACACCAAGGGGTTGAAGATGGTGTCGTCAAGCACTGGTGACACCAAGGGGTTGAAGATGCTGTTGTCAGGCACTAGTGACACCAAGGGTTGAAGATGGTGTCGTCAGGCACTGGTGACACCAAGGGGTTGATGGAGTTTTGCATGTTACTGGGCACTTGATTCTCTCACCTGTGAGAAATGATCAGCTCTCCCATCCCAAGCTCTCTTCCATGCCCTGGGCTGGCTGGGATGAGATGGGTATGAGTTGGGATGGGATAGGATGGGATGGGTATGGGTTAGGATGGGATGAGGTGGGATGGGATGGGAGGGGAAGGCTTCTTTCTCCATGTGTCTGTGATGACTCAGGTTGCAAATGTAAATGTTGTTCTCATTGCACAGCTAAATGCGTGACTGCGCTGGAGTGGTCGTCTCCACCTTCTCTCTGACGCTACTTTCACACTGCTGAAGATTTGGAAAAAGAAAAACACCTCTCCAGCAGTTGCACAGCAGCACCTTAAAATAGAGGCGTGCTGGTGCGTCACACATCCCCCATCGCATCTCACCTGGTGAGATGATGTTGGCCAGGCGCTTGGGTTGGGAATAGATCCTGCTGCAGCAGGAGCGACAGAAATGGAGAGAATTCAGCCATCCTTATGTAAAAGTAACCAAAATGAGCTGCTGTTCGCCCCCCCCCCCCCGGCAGCTGTAAGCGTGTGTCTTGCTGGGCTGAGAGGTGTCTGTGGTTTAGTGGCAGGAGGGACATTGAGGTCAGATGTGAGAGATCTGCTCGTAGTTCCTGAGGTGAGGCTGCTGGAGGAAACCTTGTGCCTCAGTTTCCTGTCTCTGAAGCAAGATCAGCACTTTCAACTGTAGCTTTTTGGAACAAAAGTGGTCTTTCAGTAGATGTGTAGGCAAGACCCAACACAGTGGGCAGCAGAGCCTGGTGGAGGGCTTTTGGGTATTGGGTAAAGGTGGATACACTTTTACTGCGGTGGGGGTTACTGGCATCAGCCCACAGAAGAAGAGATTGTCCCATTGCACACAGGACTGATGAAAGGCCCTGAGACGTCTCCTTGCCGTGCTAGGGAGGCGTGTTGCATGCTGGTGGTGATGTGGTGCTTTCCAAGCTCTCCAGGAAAGTTCTCCAGGAGTTACGGGCACATCTCGTGGGCAGCCACGACCTCTGGCAAGGAGGGACAACCTCTCCTTGGTGTGGGGTCCATGGCAGAGGCTTGGGGCATCCGCTGCAGTCAGCTTGTGCCATTCAGTGCCCCATCGTCATCCCAGTGCCAGACTCCCTACCGAGGACGTGGCTGGTGGGTTTGCTTGTTTGCTGCCCTTCTTTTTCCAGCTCTTGCTAGAGAGTTTGCAAGATGTTTTGTTAATCTGGGAGGGGATAAATGGGTTTGGGTGGAGGCTCTGCCACAGCCAGACTGCCTCATACTGCCCGACTGTCATGGACATATCACAGATTCAGGGGCCAAATCCGAGGCTTGGCCCTGGATTTCTGAGCCGGGACATATTCAGCTGCGTGGCTGAACTTTGCAGAAAGGGTTTTTCTGAGAGCCGTTGTCTGGATTTCTCTGGCTTTTGGGAGCGTCGGTTCGAGGCGAGCAGGGCTGGCAGTCAGTGCTGCCAGCTTCGGTTCGCCTCGACTTGCTTAATGGAATTTATAATCAATTTTCTTAACAGCCTTGGGTCTGAATGGCCTCCTAAGGACTTGAATTCTGGAAGTGCCAATTCGCTGAGCGCCCTAGGAAGAACAAAGGCTTGTCATTCTCCTAGCAGCTTCCTCTGCAAAGGGAAAAACAAACCTCCTTCTCCCAGCTGTGACTGTAAAACGAACAAAAAAAACAAGGTGCAAAACATTTTGTCCCAAATCTCGTCGTTAATGATGTCGGTAGAAATGACAGGCTTTGAATAGATATAAAAGTGGGCTGTTAGGACCCGGAAGGATGCAGCTGGTGCCTTGTACAATGGAAAATAAGCCGGCTGGCAGCAGGCTAGCCGTGGGGTTACCGATGAGAAATGAAAGATGGTATCAGCTTCCTTCAGTGTTTCCCTATCAGCTGCTGCAGATGGACATATGGAGTTTAACCACCTCTAGATAATGCGGAGGTTAAATAGACATTTCTCTTAGAGGAGAGCATTCCTCAAATTGCAATTATGCCTGGGAAGGAACAAAGGCTCGTATCAGTCGGGTGTTTCTGCAGCGGGGAGATTTGCATCTGATTTTAATGCATGAGGCTCTGTAAGAGAGTCTGGTTGGGAGCCGAAGGCGTCTGGGGGAAGACTCGGGGAAATCTGTGAGGTTTTCTGCTTTCTGGAAAACATCTCCGTGCCTGTCATACACACAGCCCCCAGGCACACGAGCAGAAGTCGGGAGGCGTTGGGGCTCTGCGTGATGCCTCGGAGAAGGAGACAGGGATCGTGCGTGTATGTAGGGATGTGTCTTAAGGGGACCAGGCTGGGTGTCCGTGTGTCTTCACAGCCTCCCTGAGGACAGACCTGCCGGCTGGCGAGGCAGAGAGCCGAGTCCTGCAGCATCTGTATTAAAGGAGAGCTAATAACCAAGGGCAGCAGGTTTTCTGGATGAACTCGTTACGCTCGGCTGAACTCCAGTCCCTGGACCCGCAAAGGTCACTCTTTGAGCCTCAGAAGTGACCCTTCCCATCCACCCAGCGATGGCTAAAAATAGTCTTTCTTCCTCTTATTTTCTCCGCGTACACTTATAGTCGGGTGAGTCTGGAATGAGAGGTGAAAAGGCTGCCCAGGGGATCCTCAGCTTTTGTCCCCAGCATCACTCCTACGTGCCCGCCTTTTGCAGACGGGGCTGCGTGCTGCTGTGGCAGTTTGTCCCCCGAACGCCACAGCTCACACAATTCGTCGCTGTCTCAGAAAACAGGGAAAAAATAATAAACAAAGGGAACAGATGAGATGATTGTGAATGCGAAGCCAGGATTTTGAACACATCACCTGGGTATATGCCTGCACGACTGAAAAATTCACAAGCCTAATCCCTGGCTTTCCTAGACGGGGAGCGCAGGAGAGCCCGGATAGCTGGAGGTCGGCAGAGCGGTATAAATAGAGCAACACTGAGATTATTAGGTAAAACGGAGAGAGTGGGGATTAATGCAAGAAGCAGAAAGGATTTGGTCACTGCTGAGCTTGCTCTGCTTGGCTAATGCAGAGAAGCGCTTCCCAAGAAGAGCAGTGCAGCATCTTCGTGGGATGTATCGAAAGGAATAGGTTCAGCATAGGATGAAATTGAAGGAGACAAATAGAAATTAAATCAACAGCTTTGACCGACTGCATTTGTTCTGTCTTTCTGCCACCTGGACCCAGCTGGTGTTAAAATAGGATAAGAAACAAACCCCTCGACCTCAGGTGGCTGCGATGGATCGCTGCGTTTGCCCCGGGACGGTGCTGAGGGCTGTGGTGCAGTCTCTGCCTCGATTCGCTCCCGGGGATAACGTTTTCTTCCTAAGCAAAATTGCATTTTCTATTCAAACTCTGCATCTCAAAAAGAATTCCTACGAAGCTGGGCTAAGCCGTGCGTCTTTACCCGGTAGGCTCAAGTGCTAAAATACTTGGCAGGGAGATGCTCCTTCTCTCCTTTTAACCGGTGGCTCCTTTTCCATCATGTTTTGAGCTGAGGCCCTGAGATTTGCAGTTCAAAGACTATCTGCCGCAGCAGCTGAGGGGCTCTTTTCTGGGAGTGTCTGTGGGATGTAGCTAAATAAACTCAGCCGTGGAATAAAGACGGAATGGAAAAAAAGTAGTGGAAATTTTGCACTGAGATGAGGTGTAACGTTCAAGATCTCCTCCAGCCCTGCTGCAAACCGGGCTTGATGTGGAAATTACCGGCCAAGAAGTTGTTTTATTTCAAACAGGGAGAAAGACACAGTGCAAAGCCTTCCTGCTGGCTGTTCAGTCTGTGTTTTGCACTAACGTTGAGCCAGATGTGGGGAAGCGCAGATCGTTTTCTTAAACTCTTTGTCAAACCAGAATGGATTTAGTCTGTGCTTTGGGGACACGGTTTGGAGGATGTTTCCCAAAGAAACAGCTAAACTTTTTGGTTTATTGGTATTTTGAAGCAATCTTTTACCAGGGAAAAGAATTTTAACTAGCATGAAGCTCTTTTTGGGTGCTTTCGTAGCAAGTTAGCTTTTTAGAAGAGCTCATTGCAGAAGGCGATGGGTGCCAAAAATTTCACCATTTGTAGTTTAGTACGACTTTTGCAGGATGCTGTACGGAAGCCCAAGGCACCGGCTTGTAGGCTGCGTGCCACAGCTGGACCTCCGACCTGTGTCCCCGTCCCTCATTGCTCTGGAGGAAGGAGAGCTGGAAATAAGGTCAACTCCTTTCCCCAGGAAGGGAGAGGCGATCGATTTGTGCGGGTGGTGGGGGGGATGGAAGGGTAGGTTCTCCTTAGAAAAGGGTTTATAATCATTTGCACTTACAGGCTGAACATATGCAGCTGCGACCTGGCTTCTCTCAAGGTCTGGGATCTGGGGAGGATTCAGGGTAAATGCTCAGTACGACAAGCGGGAGTTGAAATCTGTCTCGCCCAGCCCATCCTTTAACTTAAAAAAACCCCAACCGACACACTGGGGAGCTGATGAACACCCCCACCATCCGTCCTTCTCCTTCTGCCCTTCCCGGTGCCTGGGGTGGGCACGGGCTCCTTGTCACGCCGAGAGGGACATCCCCGCCGTGGGTGGCTGCATCCCCTCCTGCCCCGCCGTCCCCGTGCCGTACCCTGTGGCCGTGTGCTGGGACAGCTTGCTGGGGACACGTGGGACACATGGGAGGCTGTTCCAGTAGCTGCACACAGACCCCAGGGTCACGCTGCCTGCGTTGTTCGGCAAGATCAGGCGGCTTAATGAAGTCATCGAGAGATGTGTTGGGTATCCCTGAGTGCAGGATTTGGCCCAGATAACCCATCTGCCAACCAACATGTTGCAGCCCAAAACCTCGGTAAATCAAGAATGCTATATCAGCGTTGGAGCCTCCCTGGAGGCTGTGTGTCCTACATAGCCACAAAATGGCAGGAGGAGGTTACGTGACAACCTATAAACCTGCTCTCATTCTGGGTGATGGACGGCGACTCCCTGGAACCACAGAAGATGCACTGATCCTGCACTGTCCGACCTTGGTTTTCAACCAGTGTCAACATCGTGACCCTGAAACCGGCTGGGCACGTCCGTGGAGGAGCCGGCTCCTCAGCTCTGGGGGAAAGCAGTCGCTCCTGGATGCAGCTTGCAAAATACTAATGAAGAACCATCGCTGGAGCATATTAATTTCTAATAAAATGCACCATCCGCCCTTCCCCATGTCCCAGTTATCCTCTGTAAACACGCGTGTGCATGCACACACACGCTCCCTCTCTGGCTTAGGTAGCCAAGTTCACCATTTTCTATCCAAACTCTCTAATCTGGCTGGAGCCCCTCTGCTGGGAGGACAGACTGGGAGAGTTGGGGGTGTTCAGCCTGGAGAAGAGGAGGCTCCGGGGAGACCTCAGAGCCCCTTCCAGTGCCTAAAGGGGCTCCAGGAGAGCTGGGGAGGGACTCTGGATCAGGGAGGGGAGCGGTGGGATGAGGGGTGATGGCTTCAAACTGAAAGAGGGGAGATTTAGATGAGATATGAGGAAGAAATTTTTCACTGTGAGGGTGGTGAGCCCCTGGCGCAGGGTGCCCAGAGAAGCTGTGGCTATCACTACATGCCCTTGTAAAAAGTCCTTCCCCAACCCTCTTTAGGGACTGGAAGACCACATTAAGATCTCCCCGGAGCCTTCTCTTCTCCAGGCTGAACAGCCCCAACTCTCTCAGCCTCTCCTCATAGGAGAGGTGCTCCAGCCCTCGGATCATCTTCATGGCTCTCCTCTGGACACGCTCCAGCAGGTCCACATCCTTCTTATGTTGGGGACTCCAGAACTGGAGGCAGCACTCCAGGTGGGGTCTCATGAGAGTGGAGTAGAGGGGCAGAATTCCCCCCCTCGCCCTGCTGGCCACACTTCTGCTGATGCAGCCCAGGATAGGGTTGGCCTTCTGGGCTGCGATCACACATTGCCATCTCATGTTAACCTTCTCATCAATCAGCACCCCCAGGGCCTTCTCCTCAGGGCTGCTCTCCAGCCATTCCCCACCGAGCCTGTATTTGTGCTTGGGATTGCCCCGACCCAGATGTAGGACCTTGCACTTGGCTTTGTTGAACTGCATGAGATTGGGTTGGGCCCACCTCTCCAGCCTGTCCAGGTCCCTCTGGATGGCACCCCTCCCCTCCAGTGTGTCTACCTTGTCAAACACCTTGGTATCATCGGCAAACTTGCTGAGGGTGCACTCAACCCCACTGTCCATGTCGCCGACAAAGATGTTGAACAGAATGTTTTTTGGCCAATGCCCGGCTGCTGTAAGAGTTCCTGTGCACCTGCACAGCATCCCTCCAGAGATACCTTTCAGCCCAAATTATTCCGCCGTGATACTGGGTATGACACTGTTGTTTTAAATCTCTTTTTTTAAATGTGCGTGCACATGCAAATTGCCGTTTTTCTCCAGAGATCTTCAAGAAAAGCCTTGGAGCTGCTGCCGCACGTACCTAATGTCTCTATGTGTAGCACTGGGTAGCAACTTCAGCAGCACTGGGAATAGCAGAGGATCCCAAATATTTTTCATAGCGACATTTAAATTATAATACAGACATTAATGCCTTTCAGGAGCCTAATAACTTGCTTTTGTCACCCAGTCAAAGCAGCCCTGTGTAACTGGGAATTACTGCACGGAGCAGCACCGTTGGGAAATACCTTTGAGGTGACCTCCGCTGCTAAGCCAGGAGCTGGGATGAGATGTCGGGCTGAGCACAAGGAGCGGAGATTTGGAATTATCTATGAAAAATTCCCCTCATAATCTTTCGAAGGGGAGAGTGGGGGTTAACTGGGGACTGCCCAGAGCAAAGGGGTTCTGCAGGAGCATCTTCCTCCCGCTGTCCCTGCGCTGGAGACTCCCAGGCTGTCGCTCGGGTGTAAATTACTCAGATGGGCATTTTTCTTTCCCCGGAGTAAGCCAAGTGCTGCAGCCAAGTTTGAGTTTCCAGCCCTGCCGTCCCTGCCTGTGTCCTGCAGGGCACCCACTCGGCTCTGGTGCATATGTGGGACCTCTTCGTAGGAACAGGAGGAGACGGGTGGTCCCAGCCCAGTGAACTCTCCTTGGACTCATCTTTTGCCTGTGATGCTGGAGCCAAGCAGCCTGTTTGGAGACTCAGAAGAAAGAGAGGCTGTAAACTTGAAGCAGCAGTATCCCAGAAACCCCAGATGACCTGTCCTGGGGATAGAGGAGGCTTTATCAGCCAGGGTCTGCATCCTGGCAAGAGCCTCTTCTGTGTTTTCCCACAGTACGTCGTATTAGTCATCCCTAATTATTCAGCTCTAGTTGAGCAAAGCCTTGTCTCCGTCTTTTTCTTTTTTTTTTTTTTTTGGTGTGTGTGTGTTAGCCTGAAAACCTATATTTAAATATGAAGGGGTGGGAAGCATTTTTAATCCCAGCTGGATAATTCCTAAAATGCACAAGAGGTAAAGCCTTAGCAGACAGCTGCTATGAGAACGTGCTGTTACGTTTCTCTGCCGCCTTGGGTGCGTGGAGCCGGACCTGAGCGCATCTGATGCCGGGCTCTGCCTCGCTCCATGGCCCGGGGACAGCAGCCGGGTCCTTTCTCCTCTTAAGTTTTGCTGCCGTGTGCTGGGTTTGTTGCGTACGCCTGTGTAGGGGTGTTCGTGAAGCCTTTCTGGATTTACGTGTTTCATTTCCACCTCGATCCTGTCGTGGGTACCCCATCTCGCCCACGCGACTCATCTGATGACTCTTTCCCCATCTCACTGTTTGAAGCCCGTTAAAGTGGGTGATATGATGCTGGGAGGGCTGGAGCCCCTCTGCTGGGAGGACAGGCTGGGAGAGTTGGGGGGGGCTCAGCCTGGAGAAGAGAAGGCTCCGGGGAGACCTCAGAGCCCCTTCCAGTGCCTAAAGGGGCTCCAGGAGAGCTGGGGAGGGACGTTTTACAAGGGCATGGAGTGATAGGATGAGGGGTGATGGCTTCAAACTGAAAGAGGGGAAATTTAGATGAGATATTGGGAAGAAATTCTTGGCTGTGCGGGCGGTGAGCCCCTGGCGCAGGGTGCCCCGAGAAGCTGTGGCTGCCCCATCCCTGGAGGTGTTCAAGGCCGGGTTGGACGGGGCTGGGAGCAACCTGGGCTGGTGGGAGGTGTCCCTGCCCAGGGCAGGGGGTGGCACTGGATGGTCTTCGATGTCCCTTCCAATCCAAATCATTGTGTGATTCTCTGTTTGGGAGGCAGCGAAGTATTGTTGCTCAACAGAGGGGGACGACAGAGCTGCAGCATGCTCGTATGCCCTGGTGGCAACGGGGCTTTTATGGGGTAAGTTCAGGAGGAGAAACTAGTTGAATTTGGGGCTGTTTCTTGAATAGCAAGAGAGGAAAAGCCGTGCTACAGCCAGGGACACCCAACCGTGACCAGACCTCGCCTCTCTCGTTTGCAAGAGGAGCCAGAGATGAATTGTACTCTCTGAAACTGAAATACCACAAGTGCAGTTTCTGGTATGAGGGTCCAGAGCCCCAGGAGACTTAAAAGCCTGACCCGAGGCCATGCGGGAGGCAGTGGCAGAGCCTTCGAGGCTTCCTCCAGCCTGTTCCCCACCCCCAGCTCATCTTCATCACCGGCCGCCTCTCCATCCTGTTCATTTGGGCTGGGGAGGCTTTGCCTTGCCTTGTAATCTTGATTTGGAGTTTCATTATGAATTACTTGAGTCTCATGTGCCGTTTTAAATTGATTCGTTATGCTAAGTACTTGCCAAATGCATAATGAGGGTCTAAATCGGTCCGTATGTAACAAGGCAGCAATTCAATTATTCTGAACACTCACGCTCTGACAAAAGCCTCCGTTATTGCTGTCACTTGCGTTTTGGGACCTTCCCGCACACATACACACGCACGCACACACACACACAATCCGTCGGAGGCACTTCATCGTTTCTAGCACCCGCCCCATTATTTATTATTATTATAAACGTTGCTATTTTCAGCTTTCCTCGCACACGAGCGCGGGGCTGGGAGTTCGCCCTGCGGGGATTTGTATTAATGAGAATTGGAGCAGCTTTCGGGGGGGATCGCTGCTCCGTCTCTTCCAATCCATTCACAAAGTCTGCGTGGCAGCTCTTAAAGACCGACGGCAGAAATGAAAATTAATCAAATGAAGGGGCTATTAGCCACAGCACATCAAAGACAGCCTGAAAGCCTTCAGACCAACCAGTGAAAAAAAGCTTTTATCTCTTTCTAACAAATGTGGAGATCCAGCCACAACCATGATGGGCTCTAAAAAGCCATTAGGGGGGTGTAAAGAATTATCATCACCACCCTAATCACATCTTCCCTGGATTTCAGGGCACTCCACGAAGGAAGGTTGATACCTTCAGCCCATTTTACTGATGGGGAGACTGAGGCACCGTTTCCCAAGGGCATTGCAGAGCTTTGGTGACAGGGATGAGGGGACCTTGGGTTTAGTCCTTTTCCCCAAAAGTTTTGTGCATCACCTTGGGGAATAGTCTTGAAGTCACCTGTTTAATGGACTAATGAATGATGGGCTAAACCAGACCCAAATGTGGGCACCACGTTGAGCCTCCTGGCTTTTCCCTGACCCTGATTTGCAGTTCAGGTACTTTTAAATGGTGAAACAGCCTCCAAAATACAGGTCCAGGACCTCCTCCTGTCCCTGCTCTGTTGCTTTATCCCTCTCCTTGAGTTGGGCCGGTGGGGGAGGTGGTTGCAGTATTGTTCACGTCACGCTTTGGGGCATTCTTGCAAACTTTGGAGCTCAAAAAAACCTATTTACCTCTTTGCTTCGGAGATTCAGCTGAGCAGAGAAGAGCTGCAGGTCCAAACCTCGATCTCTCCTCCGTGCTGCAAGAAGCCGGGAGTTGCTGGTAGCCGTAAGCTTTTCTTCTGAGCTCCCTCGGGCTGAGATGTCAGCACAAGGCAGCGCCCCGTCTGCAGTGCCGCGGCTGACACCGGGGCTGGGAGCCACTGTGAATCATCCTCATTAAAAAGCATTTCCAATTCAGCTTTGCCGAGGTGCCTTGTGCCGTCTTTGCTGCCATAATGGAGCTATTAAAAGCTCCCGTGTGCGGCAGGCGGCAGACAATAGGCACAGGCAGGTACAGCCTGAAACTCCTTTGAGGAGGGCATGGGGTGAAAACCACCTTTTCTCACCAATTTCCCATGCCAGGAGCAGGAGGAGGAGGCTGGACCTGCTGGTGGCATCTCCACAGCATGGACGCTGCTTGCTGGGCACCCAGGGACCCATATGGTATGGCATAGGGGCTCCCAGGGTGGCTTATCTATAGGTGATGGTTGTCACCTGAGTGTGGCTGAGGTGGGAAAAAAGGTGTGTGTAGGGTATGTGTAGGGTCTGTATGGCCGGCAGAGCTTCTTCAATACCCCACTGTATCCCCAGCACCACGATATCCATCGTTGGGTTCCTGCAGTGTCAAACGTGGTTGTATGCGTTGCAGAAATCGGAGGGTTTAGCAGGATTTCCCTGTTAGATTTTGGCTTGTGATAACTGTTGAGCAAAGAGGCATCTTTCGGGTTGGTTTGTCTCTGAACAGGCTCTACCACCCTCGTGCGTTTCCCATCCATGAGTCAGATCTCACCCTCTGCTCTTCCCCCTCCCTGAAATCATCAGGTGCCTCATGAGGGTTTTGGAAGATGATGATGATGATAATGATGATGATGATGATGATGATGATGATGATATCTTGTGCTGGGTTTTTGCTGGCTCTGCTCTGCATGAAGGCTGGAAACTCGCCCTTGGAGCGAGGGTCTTCCATTGCTGCTGGGTGGCAGGAGTTGGGGTTAGCAGGAGAGGGAACCCAACACAGCCATCCCCACCATCCAGGCAGCTTTACGGTGTGTGTGGGGCTACCTAGATATACTCCTTGGGATGGACCGAAGAGATGACTCAAAAGCAGAAATAAATCCTGGCAATTCAAAAAGCGTCACCAAATTCACCATTAACGAGGAGGGGTGTCACATAGCTCTGCTCGCAAGGGGGCAGCAGCAGAGTTGTGCCCTGATGGGGACCCCAGTGATGTCTCAGCCCCCTCCCCGGGGTGCCCTTGGATCCCGCTGCCACCGGCATCTCTGTGCTCTGCCTGCACCGTGTTCCCATCGATCTCCGGCCAAAATGACTTTACCAGGAGGGAAAGCTGTGAGAAAAAGGCAAACTCCACTGATTTCCTCTCTCTTGGCTGTTCTGGATCTCATTTTGTGCTTCCCCAAGAGAAGAAGGGGAACAAAGCAGCTGAGAAATCACGAGATTTGCATTAAAAAAGAAAGCGAGCAGCAAAGAAATAAGGGCAAAGGGAAGGAGAGAAGAGACTTTCAGTCATTTCGGGGAGAATTCTCCTTTTAAGAAGGTCTTCTCAAGTTTCCTCCCCTTTCTTGCTCTCTCCAGGCTGTTAATAATTTATTCTTACAGTGATTTATGTTTGCAGCTAAACCTTCCATCTCGGGAGTCGTTTCTGTTTGTAATGACTTCGGCGAGTTAATGGTGGGCTCTGCCTTTTGAACCCAAATGAGTTCCTTCGTGGAATTAAACTTTTCCTTGATATTCACTGATACTTTTTCCCCACACGTTCATTTATAATTGAGGTTTCTCAGTTATTATTTTTTTTTTTTTTTTCCAGGGGAAGGTTAGAGGAAAAGAATAGCAAGGCTCTTCCAGCACTGCTTTTTCCGAAGGGTGAGCTGCGAAAGCGAAGCAGGCAGTGAGTCAGCATCCTCTCCTGCCTCTGCCGGCAGCCGAGCTGTTGCTGGGGTTACTGTCACAGGTGACAGAGCAGATCAGCCTTCCCGGTGTCCCCAAGCTGAGCGAGGACCTGTTTTTCCTAATACATCAAAGAAAAAAAACCCCAAACAACAAACCAGGCTCCAGGAAGCTCTCCCCCTTCCAAAGAAAACATCCCCAAATTGGTTATATTGTCATTTTGGGCTTAGAGAAAGGGGAAAGAGGAACGGGGCGGCTTTTACTTTTGCTTTGGAGGTTGTGTAAGAAAAGTCATTTGGGGGAATTTTGCCTTGTTGGCACATCGCGTTCGTTATTACTGGCTTTCGTCAAAAAGAGCGTTGGTCAGCAAAACCAGCACAGCCCCAGGGGGCGCCCATGGGTGACCTCCCGGCAGGACCATGTCACCCACCACCCGGCGTGGCACCGCCTGGTCCCAACCGGAGGGGTTAAAGAGACCAAAAAATGACTCCTCTGCTACCCTGCACCCTGGTTTTGGTGCAAATTCCTTGCAAACAGCTACGAGGGCACTTCTGAGCAGGTTTCTCAGAGAGGGGCTGTGCAAGAAGAGGGATCCCGGAGAAGAAGTGCTGTAGCTAAAAAGCAGGGAATCTGCTTAAAAAGAAATCACAGGGCTGAGCTGCAGAGCTCAGGTCTTTGAGCTCTCCTGCAGACTCCCCGTGATGCCGCACAAATTCCTTTGCTCCAAAGATAATTTGTCGGTTTGGGTTTCCCAGCGAGAAATAAAACCTTTTGCCTAACGGCTGGGAAGCGCTAAGGATCTCCAGCTTCACCTGCAGGCTTTGCACATCTACCAGCGTCCAGATGTTAACAGCGAAACGCACATCTACCAGCATCCAGATGTTAACAGCGAAACGCACATCTACCAGCGTCCAGATGTTGCTGCGAAACGCACATCTACCAGCATCCAGATGTTAACAGCGAAATGCACATCTACCAGCATCCAGATGTTAACAGTGAAACGCACATCTACTGGCATCCAGATGTTGCTGCGAAACGCACGTCTACTGGCATCCAGATGTTGCTGCGAAACGCACATCTACCGGCATCCAGATGTTAACAGTGAAACGCACATCTACCAGCATCCAGATGTTAACAGTGAAACTCACATCTACCAGCATCCAGATGTTGTCGTGAAATGCACATCTACCAGCATCCAGATGTTGCTGCGAAACACACATCTACCAGCATCCAGATGTTAACAGCGAAACGCACATCTACCAGCATCCAGATGTTGCTACAAAACGCAAATCTACTGGCATCCAGATGTTGCCGTGAAATGCACATCTACCAGCATCCAGATGTTGCTGCGAAACGCACATCTACCGGCATCCAGGTGTTAACAGCGAAACCCAGACTAACCGCGTGTGTTTGAAAACTGCAAGCCCTCTGCAGATTTATTTAAAAGACGGGTGGATGTGGTGCTGAGGGACACGGTTTAGCGTAAACTCGGCAGTGTTGGGTTAACGATTGGACTTGACGATCTTCAAGGTCTCTTCCAATCAAAACGATTCCATGATTCCGCGATTCTATGAAATGCCTCTCCCCTGCAGAAAACACCCCCCTTATAATAACCTTATAGCTGGGGGAGGGCTTTTTATCACAAACCGGTTCCCAGCGCTGGTGATCGAGGGTCAAACCGGCCGTGAAGATGGGGAGGACAGGCAGAAGGGCCCTCAGGCAGAAGAGAATTTCCCCTGGATTGCCGGCTTGGAAGTAAATGATGACAATATTAGCACTTTTGTTTCAAAGCACTATACGAACGTTAACTAATTAACTTAAGCCAGGAAGCCAGGGCTGCAGTAATGCCTTTTGCCTGGTGACCTGTGCAAATTTTTATATTTTATTTAGCCGTTTCCTTTGTGACCGAAAGCCCAAGGACGGTGTCCAGGGGGATGCAGCTCGCTGGAGCATCCTTGTCTTTGTAACTTGCCTCTCTCCTTGCAGCTGGGCAGCAGTCACCCTGTTTCTTTCCATGACTTTATTAAACTCTAATGGAACTTTGATGGCTTCAGAATAATTATACCACAGTGAGTTTACTCCTGTGTTTGTTAGAAGGCATAAAGCGATGAGCTACGAAAGGGTTTTTCGTCCCCTTTCAGCTCTCCCCTACCCGCCGGGTTCCTCATTTTAACCACCAGCAGTTTCATCTCTGACGAAAGCTGATGTGTGATTTCGGTGGAAACCAGAGAGCTTCCTCGTTTTGGCTTTTCAGGTTAGCAGAGTCGCATGGGGGCTGTGGGTACCCAGAGCTGCGTCAGGCTCCCCCAGTCCCGCTCGCCCTTAGGGGACTGGGATGCTCTGGTTCTCCAAGAGCTGGTTTGTCCCCAGGCTGAATGTATTGACGCTTGCGTTCCTTGTGCTGGCTCCTTACTGACACCAAATTGGCTAAATGGTGGCTCTTCCCCAACGATGCCGATGGAAGTCATGTCCCATTTGAATACAACGCGATGCCAATGCCTCGTCCCTCGTTATTTGCTCCTGGGTTGTGTCAATCAAACTCCTGCGAGCTCAGATTTCATCTCTCTCCTCTCTAACATGATGTTCACTCAACTAGCAAATGAAAAGTCACGGAAAAATTGGGAGGATTGGGGAAAGGTGGAGAAATCCAAGAGACAAAACACAGATTGAAAGTCCTTGCCTGCTTTCCAGACAGCGCAGCGGCTGTCACGGGGATCCTGTGCTCGGGTGAGACAGCTCCGTGCCCTCGATAAATCTCCTCCTTGCGCAGCTCCCACTGATCTAATTGCCGGGAGGCCCCGGTGCTGGTGCCAGGGCAGAGGGAGGGCTGAGGCAGGCTCCATCCCAGCTCCCCAACGCAGGAAAAAAATCACTTCATTTCGCTGATGCAATTTAGTTTTCTGAATGTGACTGGCTAAAAAGTGGGAAAAAGGGGCAGAGTGCATGTTCTAAAAATAAACGTTTTAGTCTGTACAGGGGATGCGTTGTGGCACAGCGGTGACTTACAGGTTCTCCAGTATTTTCTATGCAAAAGCAAAATCATATTACTTAAAACCAGAGTTCTTTGGGCGGGTGAAGGGAGTTAGGCACCGATGCACCCTGAGCATCTTGAGCATCCTCTGACAATTCATCTTAAAATAGTATTGTGAAGAGACCGATCCTGTATTTTAGGGCAAAGTGCTCTGAGCCCCCTCCTTTAGACGGAGAGCACTTGCGGGGTTTGGCTGTAGGGGCTGATATCAAGGGGGTTTCGCTGCCGTGGGATGGCACTGCAGTTCGCTCAGCTCAAGGAGGCTGCGAAGGCTGCGCCTTCCCTCGTCCTGCCTCGCTGGGGGACTGTCACCAACCCCAACCAGGAGTGACATCCGTGGAATAAATTATTCAGAGGGTGAACAGTCACTCCTCACCCATGCGATGCTTTTTGCTGCCGGAAACCAGGGGTTTCGCCTCTTTACGCTGAGGCTGGGTCTGACTCGGCACCGATGCTCTCCCAGCATCACCTCGAGTCCCCGCGGAGTCCCCTGGCTTTCCTCCTCTCCGTCGCTGAAATCCAGGTCATCTTCCACTCCTGCGGACATTTTTACCTTTGTAATGAAAACACGGTAACGTTGCCCTGTCGTCTCCCTGAATTTGTGGTTAAATTGCTTTGTCAATGTAATCTTATATCTTAATGACCGAATAATGGCGTGCAACAGGAGCTGCGTAAGAAGTCGCCGGGTATCATTTTGCTGTCATTGTGGAGGCCTTGGAACATGATCCCCATTATAGCGGAATTTGCATTAACATTGTTTGGCCACCATAATCCCACCCAGTTAATCACATTTTTAGGATATTAAAATAGTTCTAACTATATCCTGAGTTGTAACCCCTAGGTCCTCAAAGGGTTGGATGGGATTTAGCTCCGGCAGCTCCGTTAAAGCTGATGGGAGTCACCAAATGAAACAACCGAGCGATGCAGAGAAACTCAGCTGATCTTTTTTAGCCACCGAATCTTGTTCTTTGCTGGGCAAGTAATAGAGATCCACAACATCGTGGAAAAAAAATATGAAAAATAGCTCCCGTCCATGCTCAGTTATTTTGGGTTAGCGGCTCAATTTTCATTTCCCCCATCTATTAACAGTAATGACTGTTCTCTAAAGATGTGCTGCTTTCGGTAGCTGGACTGCAGCAGTCGGAGAGGATCCCGGGGTGTTTGGGGTCCTGTTGTGCTTGGTGTGAATACCCTGTTAAAGAGAGGCATCGGTTATCCCTCCGGAGCTCACAGCGATGCTCTTCACCCGAGCTGAGGGCTAAGCAAGCCGCAGTATTCAGACAGCATCGAATTTTCCTCCCTCTTCCAAATTTCAGTATCTTTCTCATTTTCTGCAACCACGAGCGCAGCGAAAGGCTTCTGGTGTAGGATTTAAATAGACTCTAGGTGGGAGGCGAGAAATATTCTCTTAATGTACAGATGAGAAACTGAGGCACGGAGAGACTGAAGGATTCGCTCCGTGGCTGAGTTACACCCGGAGTCTGACTAAGACGAGGACAGGAATAGGGACTGTGCGCTCCAGAGTTGCAGCGCTAAATTCATCCTGGGAGATCAAGATTCAGTTCCCACCCCTCCTGCTGCCTCCCTGGGTGGTGTCGGCGGAGAATTTGTCTTACTCTAGATGTTACCCCAGAGGCGTAACCCTCATCAGATCCTTTTGTGGCTTGACGAGGAGATGAGATGGGATGCCTGATTTCTGGCAGTGGGGTCGGTGACTCCATCTCGGTGTACGCTGGGATAACAGCACAGCTCTCCTGGAAGGCTGTGAGCCTCGGGGACTGTGGGGACACTCCCATCTCCTGTCTCCACAAGGTGAGGATGGCAGCACTGGTCAGTCTGGAGCATTGTTCAACTTATTCCCCAGTTGCTGAGGAAACAATCATAATTAAATCAGGGATAATCATAGAATGGTTTACATTGGAAGGGACCTTGAAGACCATCCAGGCCCACCCCCTGCCCTGGGCAGGGACACCTCCCACCAGCCCAGGTTGCTCCAAGCCCCGTCCAACCCGGCCTTGAACACCTCCAGGGATGGGGCAGCCACAGCTTCTCGGGGCACCCTGCGCCAGGGGCTCACCGCCCGCACAGGAAAAAAGGTCTTCCTCATATCTCATCTAAATCTCCCTTCTTCCAGTTTGAAGCCATTCCCCCTCATCCTATCACTCCATGCCCTTGTAAAAAGTCCCTCCCCAGCTCTCCTGGAGCCCCTTTAGGCACTGGAAGGGGCTCTGAGGTCTCCGCGGAGCCTTCTCTTCTCCAGGCTGACCCCCCCAACTCTCCCAGCCCGTCCTCCCAGCAGAGGGGCTCCAGCCCTCCCAGCATCTCCGGGGCCTCCTCTGGCCCCGCTCCAACAGGTCCATGTCTTTCCTATGTTGGGGGCTCCAGAGCTGGAGGCAGTACTCCAGGTGGGATCTCATACTCCAGGTGGGGTCTCAAATCTGGTGGGGAAGAACCAGTTGAAGGCTACAGGGAGGGAAAGCAGCTGAACCTGGCTGAAGCAAGCTAATCAAAGCAGGGTTAGAGCATCCGTTCATCTGTTTCAGCTGTATAATGTATGGATTGCTCCAAGTTAACCTTGAAAAGTTGGGGTGATGCTGAACTGCCCGTCTGACGCCAACAGTCCTCTGCAGTCCTGTCTGCAAAGGTTTCAGGCAGTGATTAGTGACCCGAGTGACAACCTTGAGCCTTTATCTGTAATGTTTGTCCACGTTACAGTGATGAGCGGCAGAGGTAGAGCTCACGTTTCCGCGATGACATGAGGAACCTCACCAGTGGGTTAATACTGCGCTGCCTTGATGGAGCGGTTGGTTGGGGCTTTGCGCGTTCCCTCCACTGTGGGAGGAGAGACGATACATTTACAGTGCATTAAGGTATTATTGCAACAGCGCTTGTGCTGAAAGGTTTCTGATCCTCCAAAATAAAGAATGGCGGATTTGTCCCAGATTTATCAATGGAGGCAGCGTTCCCATTCAAGCGGGAGGGAGGGGAGAGCAGGTGAAGTCCCGCTCTGGGCAGCAGCCGGGCTGGATGCCCTACGGCTCTGCCCAATTGCCTGGTGCTAACGAGGGACAAGGAGGGAGTTTGGTGGGAGAAGGACAATCCCAAAAGGCTGCTTGGGAAGCGATGGGGTTCAGCAAGAAGGAGGCAAGATTTCAAGGTGGAGGCAGGGTGCTGAGATCCCCCGTCTGGGTGTGCCTGTCTGGTGTCCCCATGCTGGGGAATAGCTGAGGGTCGGGGTGAAGGTCCTGAGATGTTTTCTGCAGCCCGTGTCCCCCTGGGGAGGGACGGTGGGGGGGTTCTGCTCGTGGCGCGGGGCTGGTATGGGAAGAGGGAAGCTGTGTGTCCCTTCTGCTTGGAAATCTGCCCTGGGAAGGCCATTAAAGGAGGAAAAGAGTGCTGCTTTCTCTGCGTCTTTGTAGAAACGGCATTTGATGTTACAGGTCAGCCTGTAGATCATTGCACAGGGGGATTTCTTAAATGGCCGTTAGGAATAAAATTGAATTTGTTGAGACCAGATGCAGCAGAAGAGCTGGATGAAAAAGCGGAGAGAAACTTGCAGAGGGAGGACTGGGGCGTCTTGCATTAGACAGCAAAGCCGCAGCCTGGAGGAGCAGGTTTGATGCTGCACCTCGCGCAGCGAGCTCCCAGCGTGGCAGAGATGTCCCTTCCTCTGGGTTTTTATTCCCCTGCCTCTGCCCTTGTGCTCACACCTCCTGGTTTTGGGATGTGAACCGGGCCACCTCTGTTGCCACTCGACAAATCTGGGGCTTGGTGCAGCGCCTGTGTGCAAACCCCTCCAGGGAACACGCGTGGGGCTGGCGGTGGCTGGTGCCAAGCAGGAGGTGATGCTCTTGCTGGATCCCTGATGCTGAACCAAACCTCGTTGGGGACCTCAGGAAGGAAGGAAGGAGCTGAGGGGACTTTGTCGGGGAGGAGGTGATCTGCCCCTCCGGCTGCTCTCTGCCTGCTCGTCTGGCACAGCTTAATTGGCTTTGATAGGATTACGGGGAAGCAGCGGAGGAGTAAGCAGGACCGGGAGGCCACGTGGTGCCTGGGGCCACCAGGCTGTAGCCCCCGGAGAAATCCTTTGAGCCAACGCAATGCCGGACCAAAGCTGCCCGGAGCTCAAGGGTTAACATCTGCTGCTGTGTGGCAGCTGATGGGGGGTAAGGGCTTAATCCTCCTCTGGAGGATTTTAAGAGAAGGGCTTTTCCTAGCAGCGTCCCAAAGGACTGTGATGCGCTCAATAATTTCCGAAGAGTTTGCCCCTGACTGAGATCCAGAGGAAACTGTTGCAATTATGGAAGTTATGCATTGTTGCCTCGAGCCTTTTGTCATCGATAAATGTTTATGGCTTAAAGCAGCCTTGTTTGTTTGCCTTAGACCAGATGACAGTGATTTATTGGCAGAAATCCTAGGAGAGGAAAGACATGAGCCAGACAAGTTTTTAACTGCCGCACACATGTATGTAGTGAGGAGATGATGGTTGTTTCATGATCATGAAACCTGCAGAGAATAGAGCCTCAAACTTGGATGTCAACTGTTGTTTCTAGGAATTTTTCTCAACCCATGAGCAATGTGGGCAGCTCAAGGGTTAATGATGCTCCAGGGCTCTGCTTCCTGCTTCCTCTGGGGCTTGGGATGGCAGGGAGATGTCTGTGTGTTGGAAGGGAGGAGTGGATACTCTTGGTGGGAGCACATTGCTGATTAGCACTATTAATTGCTGTAGGAACAATGGGGGAGCAAGACTGGGACCCCGTTGCCCCAACTCCCTCATCCCAGGAGATCTGCAGCCTCAAGCAAAACAGGACTCGTGAGTGGGGCTTAAAGCCAAGGATGGAGGTGGCAACAAGGGTCATGTGTCCAAGCCTGGGCCAAGGTGACGTGGCCTGGAGATGAGTGTCCCTGCGTGTGATTGTCGGGTGAATGTCTTCCAACGGCCACACTGAGCTGCTGCCCTACTGCTGGTATGACAAACCCACCGCTGGCCATGCCAGCACTGGGAGGCTGGTGGAGATGGAGGCAGAGTGGGCAGCTCACCTAAAGGCTGGCTTGGGTCATGTCCCACAGCCAGGTCCACCTTTTCACAGAATCCCAATCTGGTCAGGGCTGGAAGGGCCCTCTGGAGCTCCCCCAGTGCCACCCCCCGCCAGAGCAGGGGCACCTCCAGCAGTGGCACAGGACACCTCCAGGCGGGTTTGGAATGGCTCCAGAGGGGGAGACTCCCCCCCTCTCTGGGCAGCTGTGCCAGTGCTCTGCCGCCCGCACAGGAGAGAAGTCCCTCCTCAGGTTGAGATGGAACTGCCCATGGTCACGTTTGTGCCCGTTCCCTCCTGTCCTGTCACTGGGCACCACTGAACACAGACCGTTCCCACCCCCCGGCACCCGCCCTCGAAGGACTGATAAGCGTTGATAAGATCCCCCCTCAGTCTTCTCTTCTCCAGACTGAAAGGCCCCACGGCCCTCAGCCTCTCCTCGTAAGAGAGATGCTCCGGTCCCCTCATCATCTCCACAGCCCTTTGCTGGACCCTCCCCAGCAGTTCCCTGTCCTTCCTGACCCGGAGAGCCCCGAACTGGACACAGCGCTCCAGATGTGGCCTCCCCGGGGCAGAGCAGAGGGGGGGATGACCTCCCTCCACCTGCTGGCCACACTCTGCTTGATGCCCCCCAGGATGCCATTGGCCTTCTTGGCCACCAGGGCACATTGCTGGCTCGTGGGCATCCTGTTGGCCACCAGGACTCCCAGGTCCCTTCCCACAGAGCTGCTCTCCAGCAGGACCTCTCCGGGGCTCATTCCCCCGGGTAACCTCCCTGATTTTTGGTGGCAGAGGGTTTTTTCTTCTGTCAGCAAAGAGGAAGGTGGGCTCGGCTCACTCACCCCTCGTCCACACTGTTAATCTCCCATTTACAGTCCGGAGTCGGCTCTTACACCAATATTTATTGTTGTTTCCCCCCCTACGTTTGTATATTTTGTACAGCTTGTTTCTCATTTAAAATATAAATAAGTTTGATCTTTTCATCTGTTTTTCTCTCTACCTTCTGGAGGCTGCGCTGGTTAAAAATAACCCCGGTGATGAGCTAACGCGGGGCTGGCGGAGGGGTTTGAACCTCTGTCGCGGTGGGACCACCCGGCGGGTGTGGGAACGGCAGCGCGTCACCCTTCTCACCTCTCCCCGACCATCGTGGTGGGGGTTTTTCCCCGAGATGGGAATTCCCTGAATTGCTTAAAACCCGCTTGGCACGTGGCTGGGGATTAAAGCGCTTCTGCTGTCATGGGATTTTTGGGAAAATGGGGACCAGTGAGGGGTGCTGGGGGGGAGATGGGCACAGGTGGGTGCAGAGATCCTGGGTTGTCCCTGGTGCACATCTCCTGGGGATGGAGTGTTTTCCAGCACTGGACTCCTGCAGAGGAGGTTTTCGCCTTAAAAAAAAATCCCATTTGACCAAAATTGAACTATTTGCATAAGAAGATCAATTGAAGGGAGAAAAAAAAAAAAAAAAGCCATTCAAATCCTTTTGGCTTTCTTGCAGGAAAGTCTGAAAAGCAGATTTGGGTTCAGACTGAAACCACCCTGATGGAGGGTGGCTCAGCTTCGCTTCTCCATTTATTGTGCTGGGGGGGGGGGGGATGCACACACACACACACACACACATATGTGTGTGTGCAAACACACACATGCACGCACCCGCCTGTGCACACACACGCACACGCACATGCTCTCTCTTCTCTACAGACAGAAAAAAAAAAAAAAAAATTAAAAAAAATCCCCACTTTAGCCGAAACGCTGATTCAAAACAACTGTTGGCGGCTCCGACCGCCGCTGTCTGCTTCCCATTACCCGCAGCCCCCGCCGCGGCTTGAAACGGTGACTTGAAACAACCAGGCAAACCCCCAAATTACGAATAAAAATTACGTTTCCCTTTGCCGGGGGAAGGGCAGAAAAACTCTTTCTAAGGCAGCGGATTCTGCCAGAGGAAAAAAAAAAAAAAAACCAAACCCAACTCTTCCCCGCTTGCGACCCGCTGAGCATCAAAGGATGCTCCGGGGAGGGGACCGAAGCCCCTCGGCGTGTCGCTGGGTGGGGGGTAGGGATCGGGACCCCCTCCCCGGGGGCTGGGGCAGGGGCAGGGGGTGCCCGCAGGGGTGGTGGGGGTGCGGGGCAGGGCCGGGGGGTGCTGGTGGGTGTCTCCGGGAGCGGTGACTGAGCGAGGCGGCGCCAGGGCTGGGGGCGGATTTTTTGAGAAGAGCCTCAGCTCTATCAGAGCAGCGGCGGCCGCTGGAGGAGTTGGGCGGCTGTTTCTCCCTCTCCGCTCGGAGGAGGAGGAAGAAGAGGAAGAAGAGGAAGAAGGGGAAGCAAAGGCTTCGGCTGCCGCCTCTCCGGTCCTCCCCCCCCCCCCTCCCCTTTCCCCTTCCGCCCCATACCTTTATGGACGAGCGCCGGAGCTTGCTCTACTCTCCGGCTGCCTCCTCCACTGGCCGGCATCCGCGGGGCGGCTCGACCAGCAGCCACCACAACCTGGGCTACACCGAGCAGCTGCCCCCCGCCGCCCCCCAGCCGGTCCCCGAGCAAGAGGAGGAAGAGGGTGAAGAAGGGGAGGAAGGCAACATGACCGTGGTGGGGGGCGGCGGAGACCCTTTGCTGGAAGAACCACAGCATCCTCATCCTTTGCTCGGGGGGGAGCGCTACGATCACCCCCCGACTCCGGCCGCCGTCCCCGCCGGCCAGCCCGCGGGCGGTGGGGAGCACGAGTGCTGCGAGCGGGTGGTGATCAACATCTCGGGGTTGCGGTTTGAGACCCAGCTGAAGACGCTGGCGCAGTTCCCCGAGACGCTGCTGGGGGACCCACGTAAGAGGATGCGCTACTTCGACCCCCTCCGCAACGAGTATTTTTTCGACCGTAACCGTCCCAGCTTCGACGCCATCCTCTACTACTACCAGTCAGGCGGGCGCATCCGACGACCCGTCAACGTCCCCATCGATATCTTCTCCGAGGAGATCCGCTTCTACCAGCTAGGGGAGGAGGCCATGGAGAAGTTTCGGGAGGATGAGGGTTTTATTCGGGAGGAGCAGCGGCCGCTTCCCGACAAGGAGTTTCAGCGCCAAGTGTGGCTCCTCTTCGAGTACCCCGAGAGCTCTGGGCCGGCCCGAGGCATTGCCATCGTCTCTGTCCTGGTCATCCTTATCTCTATTGTCATCTTCTGTCTGGAGACCCTGCCTGAATTCAGAGATGACCATGACTATGAGGGAACTGGGGGGACCTTCGGGACGGGTGGTGGCCCTCTTCCACCTGATGTCTTCACCAACTCCTCATCTTCGGCTGCTTCCATGGTATCGTCCTTCACCGACCCTTTCTTTGTAGTGGAGACTTTGTGCATCATCTGGTTCTCCTTCGAGCTGCTGGTCCGCTTCTTTGCCTGCCCCAGCAAGGCCACCTTCTCCAAGAATATCATGAATATCATTGACATTGTGGCCATCATTCCCTACTTCATCACGCTGGGCACCGAGCTGGCTGAGAGGCAAGGCAACGGCCAGCAAGCCATGTCCTTGGCCATCCTCAGAGTCATCCGACTGGTCAGGGTCTTCCGCATCTTCAAGCTCTCCCGGCACTCCAAGGGGCTGCAGATCCTGGGGCAGACCCTCAAGGCCAGCATGCGGGAGCTGGGTTTGCTCATCTTCTTCCTCTTCATCGGCGTCATCCTCTTCTCCAGCGCTGTCTACTTCGCAGAAGCCGATGACCCCAGTTCGGGTTTCAGTAGCATCCCCGATGCCTTCTGGTGGGCGGTGGTGACCATGACCACGGTGGGCTACGGGGACATGCACCCCATCACCATTGGGGGGAAGATTGTGGGGTCCCTCTGTGCCATCGCGGGGGTGCTAACCATCGCTCTCCCCGTGCCCGTGATAGTCTCCAATTTCAACTATTTCTACCACCGGGAGACAGAGGGTGAGGAGCAAGCCCAATACATGCACGTCGGGAGCTGCCAGCATCTCTCGTCCAGCGAGGAGATGAGGAAGGCTCGCAGCAATTCCACCCTCAGCAAGTCCGAGTACATGGTGATCGAGGAAGGGGGAATCAACCACAGTGCATTCAAACAGGCTGCCTTTAAGACAGGCAACTGCACAACCACAAACAATCCCAACTGTGTGAACATCAAAAAGATCTTTACGGACGTTTAAAACAGCAAAACCAAAACAAACGGCAACAAAATCTGAGGACGCGGTAAAAAAAAATATAACAGTAATAATGCAAAGTGACTGTGTACTCGGTATTGTGTGGAACATGCACCATCGTCGGTCTGTGTGTGCCCTCGTTTTTATACGTTTATTTTTTTAGATCCTTCCTTTCTAAAGAGCCGGGAAAAAAAAAAAAAAAGGATTTAAAATTCTCCGAAGAAGAGGACAGCTAAAGGGTAAAGAGAAGGAAGATGAAGACAAAACACACTCACCGTTGAAACAGGTGTTTGTTCTGCAACGTGTTGCAGGGCTGCTTTTATTTTCTTGGGTTTTGGGGACCTCTCGCTTTGCTCCCGAATTTCTCCCCCCCCTTCCCTTTCCCTAAAGGCAGCGTGTAGCCGATTTCCCTTCCATCGCATAAGCTCACTTGTTGGATTAACAACCCCGGATTGGGTGGGGAGACGAGGAAAACATGTTGCAGAGCGTACTGGAAGGGGGTTGGGAGGAAATAACCATTTAATTTTGCAGAGAGTCTCTGTTACCACATTGTTAAATGACGCTTAATATTGAAACATGTGGTGTGCCATTACGGGCACATCACAGATTCCCTTTTCTCCCCCGTTAGATCGTTTATGAAATTCTAATCTGGTCAGAGACCGAGTGCAATCAATGCTGATTTAAATAGAAAAAAAAAAAAAACAACCCCCAAACCCCCAAAGCCCTCGTTTTCTAATCTGAATTCCCTTCCCCTGCCAACCCTATGGTGTTATTTCATCCAACGTCAAATGTGTGGCCGTGCAGCGGGTCTCTGTGCGGGGAGGAGGGAGGCGAAAGGCAAAATGGACCGGTTTCAGGAGCTGACGGTGCCGGCGTGGACCGGGGGATGCAGGATCCGGGATGAGCTCCTCGCCGCGGCTGTGCAGCCTCAAACCCACCCAGCTGGAGACAAAAGGATACTTCCTCCTTTTTTTGTTTGGGTTTTTTTTTTTTTTGCAACGCGTTTGGGAGAGATGCGGCCGCTTATCGCAAGAAGATTAAAGTGGCGAACACGCCTTCCAGCGGAAGTCACCGATTCGGACCGGAGTGATGCAGTTGCCATGGCGACCCTGGTTTCCTGGGAAACCCCCAAAGGTTGTCATGGCATCCCTTCTCCCATCCCCCTTGGTCCTCGCTCTTCCCGCAAAAAAAAAAAACAACAAACCAACCCTTTCCAGATGGTTCCAGCCCCGTCATCCCGCAGGACACGGCGGCTCTGTCCCGCTATGTGACCCCATCATCCCGACACCCCCTTCCCAGGCCGCGTCGTGTCCCCCTCCTGCGGCTTCCCCTGTGCCGAACGAAGCATCCGTAGGCAATAAGCACACCACAAATCCAGCTCTCCCCGGCAGCGGAGCTCCCACCTTGGCAGTGAAATTTGGGGATGGAGTGTCTCATCCTGCAAACACGAGCGCCCGCTCCGCTGAGAACCACCCGGCGTTTTCCCTCCCCCGGTCCCTGTGCCGCACGAAACCCGACGTCTCCCCCAAAAACCCCACGCGAAATGGCACCCAGCGGCCAGCGGGAAAGCTGGGCTGAGAAACCCCCGGCAGCTTTTGGAAACGAGGAGGGGGGGGGGACACAGATCTAGAAAAAAAACAGGATTGAAAAGTAACCAAAAAACCCCGCCGGGGAAAACACACCGGCTTCATCCTTACGTGCGCACCGGGGGCCACGGGACATCTGATGGGATCAGGTGAGCCTTGCACGGGGTAGAGTTTAATGGCATCATAAAGTAATGTTGCTATTTTGGGAAAAAAAAAACAAAACAAACAACAAACTCGTGTTTTCCACTGCTTAGGTGATTTTTTCCAGCTTACCCTGCTGCTCTGGGATATTTTTGTGCACGTTCGGGAAAGTGGGATAACGACCTATACCTCCTCCGCTTATATTTGCTTTTTAGCGCTGTGCACGGGAGGAAAATCCCCGCTGCTTGTTCTTTTTTTTTTTTATTATTTTTATTTATTTTTATTTTTGCAGCTGGATTTCTTCAATTCTGTGCTAAAAAGGTTATTTTCAGGGGTTTGACTTTTCGATCTGAGCGCTGCCGTCGAAAAAGGCTGAAGGCAGGGCCCGGCTGCTCAGCCTGGAGCGCCTCGGCTCCAGCTCTGCTCCGGTTTGCTGCGTTTTGGGTTAAATAAACCCAGATTCCTTCGAGGTAGCGTACCGCCCCAGGGATGCTGTTAAATCCCTCCTACCGCAAGGAGAGATTTGACCGCCGACCTGTGCGAGTCACACCTTTGCCAAGTGTGTAGAAAGGGGGGATTTGTCCTGAGAGATGCCGGCCGTGCCGAAATGGGAGTTGAGCTGAGATTTTACCCAGACTTCAAAGGATGAGGATAGTTTGTAACCCTCTCCCTTGGCCCCGTCTCAGCCCCCGGTAATAAAACCCTTTATAACCAAGAAAAACGTCAGAGCAGTTTCTCAGCTAATGCCGTGTGACAGCTTTATTGGAGCTCCTCTAGTTTTCAGCAGCTGAGGATCTAAGAAATGATCTTTATTAGGGAGATGCCCTGGAGCGTGGCGGGAGGTAACAAACCGGGGATCCCTTGTCCGGGATAACTGAGATCCCTTATCTGGGATAACTGGGAACACCCCAGCGCGCCTTTTCCCCCGGCTGGAATGTCGTTTCTGCCTACGAGTTGTCAATTTTTTATTGTTATTAAAGCTCCCCCGCATGCCTGTGCCTAAAGGGAGGATTTGAGTTTAAAAACAGGGGAAACGGTCCCACTCGGCGGAGTTTGCAGATGAGTTTTGTCTCTGCGTTTTCTCCGTGGCAGCTGCACGGGGTACGGAAACCACATGTTCTCCTGGAAATGGCACAGTATAATTTTCGGTTTCTCTGTCTAAAAAAGAAAACGGAAACCTTGCAGGTTGCTAGTTTGCTTTCCTGACTGCTCCCTACCTTATTTTGGTGGGGGGGGGGAGGGTAGAATGCTTTCAAATGGATTTTATTGACGGTAAAAGATGCTGGAGGGGAGAGGCGGCAGGGAAACCACTTCATCCACTGGAGCGAAAGGCAGTTTTGCTCCAGTACCGAATGGTATCGCTGAAAAATACAAAAGCACTGCTGCTCTGTCTTTAAGATGCGCGGAGAACTGGGGATATCCTTTCCGTGCTCTGCCCCGTTTCTGTCTGCCTCTTCCCTCGGCGCTGTCTCGTTAGGTACCCTTCAAGCCAGACAAACGCGTTCTGTTATTGCACGGTCTGACGGCTTCTCCGAAACCGGCTGCCGCGTGCGGTGTGCCAGGAATGGCAGAGATCGCGGAAAGATTGCTCTCTTTGCAGCCGGCTGCTTATCGAACTGACTTTGCTCTCTCGCGGCGTGCCTCCCGTTAGGATTTCGGACGGTTTTAACGGTCACCGGGGAGTTCAAGGCGAGCCTCAGCCTCCGCGGCGAGTTGGCTGTTTGTAATGTGCTTAGAGGGGGCAGCGTGAGGAGATTAGGATGAGCGGCTGCTGTCTGGCAGCCGCCCGCCAAGCCTTCCCAAGGCGAGGCGAGGGGTTGCCCAGACTCAGTTTATTACATTACATGTAATACATGTTTTAAATTACGCGTTTTACCCAAAGCTGACGCTTAAGATCCCGCGGAAAGCGAGCGGGGGGAAGGCTTGCCTCCCCAGGCGGTCCCCGGCGCGTCGCCTGCGCGCGTGGCGCGGCGGTGATGCTCTCTGCCACGTCCTCCTCCTCCCCTCTCCTTCCTACCTGGCGTCTGAGGGACAGGGTGACACTGCTGGCACCGAAGGATGGGAGCACGGACGGGAACCGGCAGCTCCTGCCCCGGGGACGCAGCCCTGAGAGGCCGTAGCTGCCTCCCCGGATGCTTTATGGTTTATACAGGGGCACTGGGCGATGCAGAGCCTTGTACAGCCTCCTCCCTCCTTTCACAGGTTCCTTTCCCTTTCCCTCTGCTTGTATTTTAGGACCTGTTCCCTTCCCCCGTTTCAGCCCTGATGCCACCTCGACACACGTCCCCGGTACAGGGGGATGCAGGGGACGCGCAGCAGCCCCCAACCCCGGCTCCTCCGCTCGGTGCTTTGACACCATCACCTTTTATCTCCTGCTTATTTGCCCCATTTTGTGTGTGTGTGTGTGTGTGTGTGTGTGTTTTCAGGCCTGAACTCTTCTAAAAAGGTTCTGTTGTTCTCCAGCACAATAGATGCCCTTTGGGTGCTTGGGGTGGCCGGAGGAGCAGAGCAGTATCCATCCCACCCCACGTGCGGCCACGAACAAGGGCTGGGGATATCTCTTTCCTCCAGGAGGGTTAAATTTCTTTCCGGGCAATTGTTCCTGCTCCATCACTTGACAAAAGAAGTTGGGTTTGGTTTTTTTTGTTTTTTTTTTTTTTTTTTTTCTTGTTTTGTTTTTAATCCCCAGTTTATGGACAGTTGAGAGGAGGCAAAGGGCGGGCGAGCGGCTTCCCCGGCGGAAGGGAAGGAGCTCATGGGCTGCGGAGGGGTCTCCCGGCAGAGCTGCAGCACCGGGAAAGGGGTTCTTGGAGGGGTTGGTGTGTAGGGAGAGCGTTCTGCCTGAAATCTCTTTAATGGTGTAGTTTGGAGCCCTCTTCCTGCCAAGCTTTTAAAATATGCATATCTTGGTGAGCGCACATGGAGGCTGCCATCGCAGCCCGATGGAAGGATGGAAGGCAGAGCCTTTTTTCCCCCTCCGTTTTAAATGCTTTAACCAGCCGTCCCTGGGTAGGCTGCAAACCTGCCAGTGCAAACAGACAAATAGGATTTAAACGCGACTCATTTTGCCTTTCGCTCTCAAATTGCTGCCTGTACCGGGAAGGAGAGCTCAGAGCACCCGCATCCTCGTGCAGAGGCGGTTGTGTGGGCGATGGGCGCGGGGAAATAGGGACTTTCTGGATGTTATAGGACACTGTGGGCAGGGCAATATCCTGTAAATTGTCTCCTCCGCTGCTACAGAGCCGGTACTGCTCTTCTGCACCCTTCCCTGCTGTGGGTCTGCACCCATAGTGTGAACAGGGGGGGTTTGGTTCCACTTTGGGGGGGTGTTAAGGATGTGTTGTAGATGGGATGCTGCTGCCTTTCCCTGTTTCCCGCAGTGCTGTTTATAAGGTGGAGGCGGCACTAACGGTGGGTGCTGGTGAGCCCGGTGGGTGCTGTGCAGCGGGTGCTGGGTGATGGGAGCCCTCTCCCCGTGCCAGGGGTGGGAGTCGGGCGTTGAGCACGGAGGGCTGGAGCCCTGCGCATCCCCGGCAGGAGGCTGCCCTCCAATACAGCCACGGGACTGCAGCCCCCCATTTTGGGGATGTTTCGGGGTGGGTGCCCTGAGGGGCCTCATCCCGGCTGGGAATTGCCTCTCCGGCAGTGGGAAGGGTTTGGCATCGTTTTGGGGGGTGGTGATAGAGGGTTTTCTTAGGGCACATAGAGGACTGGCGTGAGGAGGGGGACAGAGCCATCCCATGGCGGGGGGCACCTTCGCTGCCGGGGGGAGCCCTGCAGCGCGGCCCCAACTCCGTCTCCACAGCATCTGGCTCTTGCCCCAGTCAAAGCGCTCCCGGCTGTGCTGTGGTCGAGCCCCGGACACAATCGAGACCTTTTACTCCCGTACTTGGCTTCCCGAACAGGAAAATGAGTAATGGTGTCTCCGTCAAAGCCGTATTCATCCCACCTGATGGGACACGTGTTTGCTGCTGCGCGATGGGAAGGCGTCAGGGCTCCTGCTCTTCGTCACCCGGTGGATCCCATTTTTCACTCATGAGACCCATTCCCTGTGCAGAAGAGGGATGCGTGCGGGGTCCCGCGCTGCCCTTGTAGCTGGAGCCCTTTTATCTCCGCTGCCGGCAAAACTCAGCCACAAATACTCCGAGAGAATCCCCCGGGAACCCCCGTGTGCTTTTCCTTCCACGAACAAGGCTCTGCTTTACGACACCCACCCCCTCACCCCCACCCCAAGTTTCGGGCTCCGTCTGTGTCTCATCACCACCCGGAGCCTGAGTTTGCGGCGCTGAGGATGCTCTGCAGCAGCGCAGGGAAACCTCCGCGCATGACCCTCCCCGCGGGGCACTGTCAGTTTGCTCCTTCTTATGAACCAGGACACGCTCAAGTAAATTAAAACCTGTCTCCTGTGTCATTCAGCGCGTCGGTCAAGTTAGGAGTAGCTCAAATACTTCCTGATCGTTGGTCTTCCCCTATTCATAACAGGAATAGTCTTTACCTAACGGCGCTGCGCACACCCTGGGCTCAGCGAGGCAGCCGCCGCCGCGCACCGCCGCCTTTCTTTAGGAATGATTCATTTCCTTAAGACTCGCAATTCAGATGCTTTCCTGCGCCTGGTTAAGCTCCGTCACGTCTGTTGCTTTTCTATAGTTGTTGCGCTTCATTTTTAGCAGCTTTAGCACATAGCGGGCGGGAAGACTCGGTTCGGCCGCGTGGCGCGCACGGCTCCATGGGCGAGCGGCTCTCTCCGCGCTCGCTGGCAAAAATGCAGAGTGCAGTCGGTTTTAGTTTGATGCTGACCGGCGCCAGCTGCTTTGCTTGGCTTCCTCCGAAGCACCGTCACGGATAGATAGGGAAAAATCCTTCGGGATTGTGTCACGGTTCGATGCGGGGTGGAAGGACGGGAGGCTCAACCTTTGCGGGGGCAGCGGGGTGCGTGCTCGGGGTCTCGCTCTCCCGGCACGCTAAAATTGCGAGGGAGCCTGGACAGGATGAACACGCGCTTCACAAAGTGGTTTTTGCCTTTGCAGTGAGATGTTTCTCTGCCTTTGGGTTTGGTTGCCATAAATGAGCTGAGTGCAGCGTAGGGTGGGGGGGGGGGGGGGGACACGCCGTGTCGCTCCGGGGGATTTGGTATGGAGTTGGTCCGTGACGTCACGCATCCCCGCATCCCGCGCCTGCAGGGTGGAAGCGCTGCGGTGTCCGTTGGGTGTCCGCTGTCGGCCGGGGTGGCTTTGGGCAGGTCGGCTCCTCCGAGCCTCAGTTTCCCCATCTGTAACTGACACCGAGCAGCTTCGTTCAGTGTTTGGAAATGCAGCAACGAAACACACCGTGGGAGGAAGAGGTGGTTTTGAAACACAGAGCGAGAAGTAAAGGATCCTCCAAAGGCTTTATGGAGTTCAGCTTTCTCGAAGCTTGCAGAGCCTGCGGACCCTGACGCCCCCTTAACTGCCGTTATTTGCCCCAGCTGGAGGGAAGCCCGGGGTCTCACCCAGCTGCCCGGGGATGCCGGCTCTGCCCCACGCCTCCCCTTCCCATCACTGCCCCCCTCTCCTCCAGTTTCTTCACTCTGCATCTTTACTTTTCCATCCTTTCCCCTGAAATCTCCGTGCATTTACGGTCGAAATCCCTTTTCTCCCTCCCTGCTGGTCTCCGCTTGGAGCTGCCGCCGCAGCCCGGTAGCGGTTCGAACTTCAGGCTGTTGCAGCGGGTCAAAAATGAGACATAAGAAGTTTGGGCTCAAAATAAAGTTGCCTTCTGCCGACTGGAGCTTGCAGGAGGGATGGGAAGGGAGTTTGCTGTGAGCACCCGGCGCCTGTGCTTTACCCTTTGGCTGCCCGAATCACGTTCGGCGGTTCAGAAACCTCCAAATTAAAGGAGGAAATCTTTGTGCTGAGTCTGAAACAAGCCTGGGCTCTTCTCTCCTGGGGCTGGAAACCTTTCAGCGACATCTCCGCCATCCTGGTTGCAAAAAGCTCCGATAAAGCGAAGCGCGCACAAGGAGACGCCACCCGGTGAGCGCGACCCGGGTTCAGCCGGTTTTCTGGCTTGGGATATCTCCCGGGAATCGGCTTTATTGCTCCATTTTCTTAACCAAGCCGTCACGCAGCTCCCTTAGAGGGGAGAATTACACAAGCGTTTACCTTTATCAGCCCAACGTGGAATTCAGTGAGAAGAGATCTCAAGTTAACATGATAAGATCTGTTTTCCCTAACCCTGCCTTGATTGGCATCAATTATATCGTCCTCTTTAATTCTGTCGTAAGACTCTCAGCCGTTCCAGCATATTGTTTGGGATCAACGACAGATGGCCAGACCCATCGTTTTGCAGGTCACTTTGTTTATCCCTTAAAAAATTGGCCCAACAGGAGCTATTTTCCAGTCCTCTGGATTTTCACCAGGTCCGGGGCTCAAGAGATACTCAATACTTGCAGTCTCACGAGCTGCTTCGCCAGCTCCGAGTGCTTGGATACAAGTTATTTGGCTCGGCCGATTTAAAAACATCTAATTTTTGTGGCTGCTGTTTAATATCCTCTGTTTCTCTTGGAGTGGAGAGAATTTCATCACCCCCATATGATGGGAATACATCTGGATCCCTTCAGAAGCCGGAGCAGGGATATCTCCCGAATGCTCCCGACTCCTCACTCCCACTGCTGTTCCTGCAGAATTTGGTGAAATAACGTCATCCTTAGGCTGAGGATTTGGGGGCTCTTTCTACAAGGGCAAGGATGCAGCCTGAAAAGGCACCAGGGTACCCCAAAGCACTGGATTATTTGCCAGGTTTGGGAAAATTGTTATTTACCATTTAATCTGCAGAGCCCCAGCTCTGCCGTCCCCTTCTCGGCCAAACCAACGGCATTTCCTGGGCCGTGCCGGGCTGAAGGTGTTATTTGGATTTTATTTGTGTAATGCTCCAGCGATGCTTGAGGATGCTGGCAATTTGACCGTTGCTTTGCTAAAAAAGCAGGAGCCCTTCCCTGCTGGCAGGTGGGAGGGGGGTGTAATCCCCCCCAGCAAGCCCCGTCCAATAAAGCATAAACAACCCCAGTCAGCTTTAAGCCCATGAATAGTCCTTCTGGCACTTCACGATAAGCCGGTGCTTTTATAACCGGCTGGTCTGAGACCCTTGCAAGGAGCGCTAAGCCCCTCTGGTAGCTTATTTTCCCCTGAGCGCTGTGCTGCCTTGCAAGGGGATCTTTGCTTCTTGCGGGAAATCCCCCCTCTCTCCTTTCTCTGCCTGCTTTTAGCATCCCTGCACCATCATCCCTGCAACAGCATCACTGCAACAGCATCCTTGCAGCATGAGCCCAGCACCGTCATCACTGCAACAGCATCCCTGCACCATCATCACTGCAACAGCATCCCTGCACCAGCATCCCTGCACCAGCATCCTTGCAGCTTCAGACCCGCACCATCATCACTGCACCATCATTACTGCACCATCAGCCCTGCAACATCAGCCCTGCAACAACATCACTGCAACAGCATCCTTGCAGCATGAGCCCAGCACCGTCATCACTGCAACAGCATCTCTGCAACATCAGCCCTGCAACATCAGCCCTTCACCAGCATCCCTGCAATATCAGCCCTGCATTAGCATCCCTGCACCAGCATCCCTGCACCAGCATCACTGCAACAGCATCCTTGCAGCTTCAGACCCGCACCATCATCACTGCACCATCATCACTGCACCATCATCCCTGCAACATCAGCCCTGCAACAACATCACTGCAACAGCATCCCTGCAACAGCATCACTGCAACAGCATCCTTGCAGCATGAGCCCAGCACCGTCATCACTGCAACAGCATCCCTGCACCATCATCCCTGCAACATCAGCCCTTCACCAGCATCCCTGCACCAGCATCACTGCAACAGCATCCTTGCAGCTTCAGACCCGCACCATCATCACTGCACCATCATCACTGCACCATCATCACTGCACCATCATTACTGCACCATCAGCCCTGCAACAACATCACTGCAACAGCATCCCTGCAACAGCATCACTGCAACAGCATCCTTGCAGCATGAGCCCAGCACCGTCATCACTGCAACAGCATCTCTGCAACATCAGCCCTGCAACATCAGCCCTGCACCAGCATCCCTGCACCAGCATCCCTGCACCAGCATCACTGCACCAGCATCACTGCAAGAGCATCCTTGCAGCATCAGCCTTCCACCATCATCACTGCAACAGCACCCCTGCAACATCAGCCCTGCAACAGCATCCCTGCAGCATCAGCGCTGCACCAGCATCCCTGCAACAGCATCACTCCAACATCATCCCTGCACCATCGAGAGGATGGGTCTCACCCTCCTGGCCACATGGATCCTGTCTCATCTCACATCTCTCCATCCTGACTCTCCTTTTGGGGAAAACAGGCTCTGTTTTGGGGACGAGCCGGGGTCAGGCAGGTCTCGGCGCCTTAGGTTGGGCTCTGAACCGTGAATGCGGATCCTTCCTACCCTTGTCTCATCACCGGCTGCTAATGAAGCATCCGGCTCGCGTAATCTGATTTGGTGGTAGCGCTCATCTTATTAGTGTGCACCACACACTGGTTTTAATATAGTTAATGAACCTCACTATAGGAAGCTTTACTCATTCCCACTTGAAAAATCACCGCGAAAAGGGCCAGAATTTGGGGGTGTGACTCCTGCTGCCTTGCCGTAGGGCTTAAACCCTCGGGAACTGTGGCCGTCCCCCCTCCGCAGGCGGGCGCAGAGCCCGGGACGTGGCGCGGCGGGCGGTGGGATGCTGCGATTGCCGCGGTGCGAACTAAAGGCAGAGCGTAGGATTTCTGAAAACGAGAGGGATGTAAGCGGTGGCGTGAAGTTTTCTAAGAATTTCAGCATCTTAAAGACAGAGCAGAGCAGCTCACTGTATTAAAATAGGAGTCAGGATGGGTCCCTTCATGCTTCGAAGCCGACCGGTTGCAATACCGGCTGGGTTCATGCCCTCCAGACGCTCGGCAGCTCCGGCACGGCAGACATCGGGGGTTTTTTTTTGTTGTTGTTTTGCCCTTTGCTAGAGATCTCCATCCCCCCACCAAAACGGGGTCTCGGGTTTGAGCTCTGCCGTGGTCTCCGAGCGCTGGATGCGGGATCAGCCCTGGCTCCTGCCATCCCCTCTATCAGATTCATAAGATCAAGTAATCGCTTAATATCGTGGGAATCATATCGGGTCGGGACAAACCCAGCCTGATTAAGATAAAAACATGATGAGGAAAACCCACTTTGCGCTAATTATTCTGGATTTGGAACTTGCCGTTAATGTGAGATAATAGTTAATAACCGGAATATATTTAATGAATCTTTTTTCTATCTTTAGCTCGCTTTTGACTGCGTTGCAGTTAGTCCGTTAAACAATTTTAATTAGCAAATTTTCAATTTTTTCTTGGTGGGAAAGGGGGGTGTGAAATTTTCTGAGGGGTCTACCGTGCACTGTTATATTCTGCTTTGCCTCAAAAAAATAATAATAATAACCTGTTGCTTGTTTTCCAAACCAGGCTGTGCATAAAAGCGGTTCTTTGCTCTGCCCAACAGATAACAGAAGAAGTTGCAAAATTAAGACCTTCAGGACTGTGTTGAGAAATAAAACGTCTCCAAGGGAATGGCGAACATCGCGGACACGGTGCCTGACACTGCTGTGGACCCGAGCGACGGAGGGTCTGTCCTCCCCAGTTAACCCCATTTCATATTTCACATGTATCTATGAAATATTTGCCACGTTATCTGTGTTTTCTAACAAGTGCATTATGTAGAAGGGACCATCTTTGCAGCTGGAAGTTTTATCTTCGAATCATGTGCAATATAACGAGACTGAACAAAGCCAGGAAAAAGGAGGAGGAGAGGTGGAAATCATTTGGACACTTTTTCAGTCTTTTTTTTGTATTATTATTATTATTTAAAAAAAAAAAAAATTTCTCACGAAAGATTAAGCAACCAGAAAGGAAACGTTAACCAGAGCTGCTGATAAGCAGTCCAAGTGTTTTGCTGGGAGTGGGGAGGGAGATGGGGGAAATTCGGTTGCTCTCCCTGTTCCCTGTCGAAGGACACGGGCTGTTTTCGGCGCTGGGATGGGAATAATTTCTGTTCTGTTTTTCTGACTTTCCTGTAAATGCTCTTTATAAGTAGGTATGTGCTGTACCAAAGGCTGTGATTTATTTTAAGTCCTTATTGAGAAAGCAACATCTCCGCCGATGCTGAGGAAAACAGTGTCAAACGGTCAACAAGTTGTGCCTTGTTTTCAGGATCACTCCGTGAAAAACTAAGGAAAAATCGGATTTCCAGGGGCGGGAAAGATATAAACCCCACTCCTGGCTGGTCCTGCCCCGGCTTCATTTCACGGGAGCCCGATGCGCCGTTCTCTGCTCTTCCACGGTACTTCAGCCCCGAGGGAATATTATAGTATTGTGTTGCTAATACTATAATAAACGGGAAGTCCATCGCTCCTTTGCCCGTCGCTGTTCCATTTTGCGAGCTGGGTTGTTTTTTTGGTTGTTTTTTGTTTTTTGTTTTTATTTTTTTTTTTGTAGCAAGTTAAGAGCTGTGGGTTGCCCGCGGTGGGCTGCGAAACTGTTAAAGTCGGGGTCTCCGTAACCTCACTGCATTTCCGAGGACCGCATAGGTAAATATTAGCCCAGTGCAGTGGGATAAATGGTCTGCGAAGGGATAAATGGTCTGAGAAGGGATAAAAGTTCTGCAAAGGCATAAATGGTCTGCAAAGGCATAAATTCAAATGGCAAAGGGGTTGATGGTCTCTCCTGCTCCTGCTTTCCCCCTCTCACCTCAGCCTCCTCCGCTTCTGTCCCAGCTTTGAGACTAAAACCCGCCCAGCATGTATTCCATCGGAGGAGCCGGGCGATGCTCGCGACAGCGTTGGGTTTCTGGGTGAAAATAATGTCGGTGGGACTCAGGCGAGCGCGGGAACCTCTGCGTCTGCGTTGCAATAATTCACCGGGGACGGTTCGGGGAACGTTAACTTGGGCTGGACCAAGCGAAGAGAGCTGGAGCTCGCGCCGAAGCGGAGGATGCTCAAGGGGAGGTAACGGGAGACAAAACCGTTAGGCATGTGAAGGAGACTCTGGAATTCACGTCACTGGTTGCTTTGGGGATGTGACCAAGGACAAGGCTGGAGGTCCCCAGCGGGTACCTGGAAAGGGGAGGAAGGACCCCTCAGCCTGGAGGGCAACGCCAAAGCCTGGATCGTTCAGTGAGCGGAGCTATTACTTCCATTTCAAACCAGATCCCGGGCAGGAGGTGGGGAACATCCGCAGGAGACATACGTGGGATGCTCTAAGGTACAACCCAAGTGAGGATGCGCTTAAAAAAAACCACCCTACCTGGATGAAAGGCTCTCTGAAATGGGAAAGCCCAGGGGAATATTGGTGGCCAAGAAAGTCTCTGCCTGTACCCCACACCTCTCCTCGCAGAAGAACTTTGAAGACAAACAAAACCCAAGTTCAGGGCTGGGATCGCTCCGGACCTGTCTGTAGTTCGGCAGAAGAAGTCATCCTCCTTTCTGGCTGCCTAAACCCCGCGTGCAAACCTCAGCCCACATTGGGATTGAGAAATTCCCGTAACGGCGGGGAAATGATGTGGTTCTTAAAGGAATGCGTCAGTTTTGGTGAGGTCGCACTTCTTTTGTTCGGTTTTTGAATACGGATAATTTCTTGGCCTGAATTCCTCCTCTTGTCATGGCATATGCATCATTGGTGATGGAGACCTTGTTCATGGGAGAAGGACTTTGGGCTCCCAAAGACCGAAGTCTCTGGGGCTCTGCGTAGGTACAGGCTGGGGAGAACCAGGCTGAGATGGCAAGAAAAGAAACAGAAGTGCAAAAAACCAGCAGTTTTAGTCCAAACTGCATTGTTCGCCTTGGGGAAGGAAGAGCGAGTGTCGATGTGGCCCTCGGTGGGACATCGCTTCCTGGGCTCGTTTGCATTTATTCCCAGTGCGGTAGAAACCCTGTGGCCACCGGAGCTGTGGATAAGGGAGTTAATTTACGGCAGCTTTTGCCGAAGGAGGAGGTGCAGAGGGAGGTGGGTTGGGGACCAGGACTGCTGGAAGAGCCCCTGGAGCGGGTCCCCGATCCCCTGGAGATGAGCTGAGGGTGCCAAGGCTGGACAGGGGGATGGCGGGGAGGAGGGGGGGCCGTGGAGGTGAAGCACCCCACGGTGTGAAATCAATCCAGTGCGAAAGCCTTCTGCACAAATTAAAGCTAATTGGAGCTGTGGCTCTCATTAACTCGGCGTTTGGCCATGTCCTGCCCTGAGGGCAGCCCATGGGGGTGTGTGGGGGGGGGGTGGGTAAGGGAGAGGGAGCTGCTCCGGGGGTTCCTCCAGCAAATTGCTCTGCGGGCAAATCCCCGGGGATCCGGTGCTAACTGTGGCACGGGCGCAGCCGGAGTGGTGTGAGGATGGGCTTGCAGAGCTTTTTGACTCTTGGCCCACTGTGTCTTAACGTGGCAGAGCCCCAACCCCCCCTCCCAGGCGTCCATCCCTCCTCCTGCAGAGGGGAGCTGTGCCCCCTCCGCCCCAAGGCTGCCTCATCCTGCAGCTCCCCAGCCCCAAAATTAACGGATGCTCAGACCATAGAAAGTCAGAGATCTTAAAAGACCTTAAAAAGACCCTTTGAAAAAGACCCTGAAGAGTCCCCCGTGTTCGGGGAGTGAGGGCTGAGCCTGTCTCCATCACTGGGAACCCCAAATAACGGAGCAGTGGGCTCTGCCCCGTTGCCACCCGTGGAGCTGCGGGCAGGCTGGGGGAGGCGGGGGATGTGCTTTTTTGGGGAGATCTCACCTCCGAACCCACCGAGGAGCTGCAAAGTATATCTGTTTGCAGCCTTCCCTGCAGCGTGACGGGTTCGCGGCGTGATGGGTTCGCGGCGTGACGGGTTCGCGGCGTGCTGTCGAGGCCGCAAAAGACGTTGAACAAAAGCTTTAACGACTCTGAAATCTCACGGGACTGACCCAAAAAGCACTTGTCTACCACGCCGGTGGTTTTGGGCCACAAAAAGCCAAAGCACCCACCGAAGGTCTGACCCAGCCCTGCAGACAGCCCCGGGTCTCCCGTGGGGGGAACGGCACATTAACAGGAGGAGAATTGATTTTCTGGATTGCAACACAGACCTGGATCTTGGGAAGCGCTGGTCCCAAAGGTGTTAAATTTAGTTTCTTTTGGAACATGATCTAGTAGCCCTTAAAATGGGGGATAGAATGTATCAGCACTAAAGTTATTTTTATTTTTCACCGGTGTTACAGAGACCTTTTTTATGGCACGTGTGTTTGTAACATAATTATACCTCATGTGTTTTCAACAGCCACTTTGTTAAAGCGTCTCTCTGTTACGGTTCAAAAGGTGTTATTTTCACAAGCGAAGTGATGGGAAAAACCAGATCCCTTCGCCCGTTCGGGCTGGTGGGTGCCAGCGGCGCTGCGTTCCCGGAGCTCCTCCCGGCCAGCACCGAACCCACCCTGCGGACATCTCACACCCGTGACAATCTTGCCAAATTTCAACCTCTTCTGAGTATTGTACATACCGGCGTTGTCGACGTCGCTCCGTGCTGTTGGGTTTCTTTCGCTTGGTCGCTGAGCCAGCTTATTGTTAATGTGCTTTTTCGAAATAATCGAGAGTTTGATAGTCTTTAACTGTCAGTCTGGTATATTAATCTGTGTCGCCGCGACTCTGACTCGAAACCTCGTGCGTTTTAAAGATAACCATCTTATCAGGACAGGCGTGTTGAGATGTCATTTGGAGCGGAGGACTGGATTTGGCAAGGGAAGGCAAGTTAAGAACGTATCCAGTTGATTAAAAAAAAAAAAAAGAAAACAAAAAAAAGGGAGCGATTTAACGATGGCTGACATCAAGAGAAGATCCAAAAAATAGCGTGCATTGATTCCCGTAATCATCCGAGCGCAGGCTGCTCATCTTTATTCATAGCCCTTCAAAGCCGTGCTCTGAGATGCCGAGAGCATCGCTGAGATGCCGTGCGTTAGACGCGCTCTTTAGTCGCCGAACACAGAGACGTTTCTCCTCTGCGCCCGGCGCAGCCGCCGTCCCCCGGCAAACGCTGTACGCCCTCCCTTCCCCCTTTTAATTTTAGGGTGCAATTAAAGGGATGAGAACTCCGCTGTTGGGTCCAGCCCAGTGGAAAGGCGGGAAAAGCTCATCTGGGGATGGTATAAGGTCAGGTAACGCCACTTGTTTTAAGAACAAGTTAGAAGATATTTTAAGAAAACAGCAAAATTGCAAAGCAAAATATCTCAAAAAAAAAAAAAAAAAAAGCCTTGAAGGGCGCTAACGAAGGCTAAGTGGGCAGAGCAGGTGGGATGGGGCCGGAGGAAGCTTTCGGAGACGCCGTACAACAGGCTGCTTTGCTTGCCCCGCTAGATTTGGGAGAAAAGTCGGGATTCCTGCGGTCCCGTCCCGGCCTCCAGCCTCTTTCTGCAGGCGCTGGCGATAAAAACCTGCAATATTCATTTCTCAGAAAGCGGCCGTTGCGCTCCCCAGGGGCTTGACTTACGCACACACTTGGACGTTTTCTGCGACAGATGTTCAGATGCTGTTATTGCTACCGAATCCTTGTAAAATTAAAGAATTTGTGGTTTTCTCCCCTAAAAAGCTTCGGGAGCCGCTGTGCTCCCCTACTTTCTTGCTTTTCTTTCCATCGCACGGAGACAGCTAGAAATTCATCCCTTGAGCTGAGATGAAGCATCCCTGGGTGAATTAAATTACCCAGCTCTGTAATCCCCCTATTTTCACCCACCAGCCTCTGATACAGGTAAATTACCTTTCTCTTTTTCACGTCTTTTCTGCTTTCTCCAAGATAACGTCATGTCTGCATATTTAAAACGAATGCTCTGAGACACCGCTGTTGCTGACGGGGGTTTTCCATAACGCATCACCTCTCTGACCCTTGCCAGGCCAAGGCACTCACGTCCCCTTTTAAACCCATCACTCCTGTTCCCGAGGATGATTTCGGAGCAGGACGATTTATCTGGCAATACGCAAGTCATCGGTAGAGCTGGACGCGCAGGTGGAGCGGTATTAGGGGGAGACGGAGCCAGGGAGTAGTGAACCAGGGTCTGAAATAGGGCAGTTTTAATGCAAAACGGTGTGTGTGGTGTGTGGTTGCTGCCACGTCCCTCGTGCTGCCATTAGTGTGTTGGACGCGGGATGTGGTTATTCAAATTGCTCAGGTCTTGCAGGAAAATCACTTTTGTTGCTGAAGGTCAGATATTCCCACGGCTGAATTTAGCATCTTTCAAGGGGAACGGGCTCTTCATTCGTCACCTGAGGTCCCAAAACATGGCAAACGGGGGGCGTTGCATTGACCACACACCTCCAGCACAGGAGCAGCGCGTGTTTCTTGGTCTCCCGCCCGTGACTATGCAACTGATTTTCGTGGGATCTTCCTGGGACGGAGACGGCTGGATAGAATTTGGACTCCGCTTCCCCTCGTTCGCCTGCGCAGCCGGGTGAGGCTTCCACGGCTGGCTCGACTGGACCGCAGGTTGGGTGTGTTTGGGAGGGGAAATACTGCCCTGTGAAATTCACTGCGCGGGACTGAAAAACGAAAGTCTTCTCTGCAGGAAGGCTGAATCCGGACTAACGAGGCGCCACAGAAACGACGCAGTTTTAGACTGGAGGTGTAAAGCGCAGTCTTGTTACTCCGAGTTCGTTTTAAACTCTGGTTTTGCCGGTGTTTGCTGTGCGTTGCAAATTGTTTAAACTTGTTCTTTTCATACCAGTCTGATGCTAAACCAAGCTGCTGCATCCTGTTGTCCTGGTGACCTCCACTGCGCTGTGTTCAGTTACCGGTAAAAAAAAAAAAAAAGTGATTTTTTTTTTTTCTTTGGGTTGCGTGATTTTTTTACCTGATGTCGAATTTATTTTTTTAATGGTTTGGTTTTTTTTTTTTTTTTCATTAGAACTTGAAACTGTAATTTCATACACAAAGTTCAATAAAATGACTGAAACAGGCGGCACGTGGTGTTTGGAACTGAAACGGGGCGGAGGGAAGATGTCGGGGGTGGGAAGGATGGTGCCAGGGTGAGGTTCGAGGTGTATCCCCTGGATGGACTCATGTCTCGGGGTGAAACAAGCTGAAATTCAATGCCATTCTCAGGAGTAAAATTTACTCCATTAGAAAAATCAAATCTTGGGGTAAAATCTGCACATTTCCAGCAGCCCCAGAAGCCATCCAGAGAGCTGCGCTCTCTTTATAGACTGAAGAAGCTCCAGGCAAACCCTTGAAATTTTAATTCTAAGTGTCAGGAGAAGGGATGTCACTGGCAAAGCAGAGGTGCCGGCTCCGGAGCTGAACGAGCGAACGTGGCCAAATATTGTCAGAGCTTTTTTTAGGTTACCGGTTGTCTTAAAAATACTGAATAGTGAGAATGGAAAAAGAAGTTGGGATTTTACAAGCCACATTTAATCGACGGCAGCTGTGACCGGTCTCACCCCTGTACTCCCCCAAGCTTTGAGGGGAGGATTTCCCAGAGCAGCTGAAAACTGGAGACTTTTCTGGTTCCTTTTGCTTCTCAATCACCTGTTTCTGGTATTTGCAGATTTAATTGAAAAAACAAGATGCACATTCCTGGTTTGGGGAAAGCAGCTGGAGACGGCGAAGTGAGGCGGATGTTTTTGCAAATCCCATTCCTAGGATTGAAATCCAGGAATCAGCTCCCAGTGCTGAGCTGGGGGGGTCAGGACTGGGAGCAGAGGTCAGGCGGGAGAGGTGGGTCCGTGAGAACCTCGTGAGGTTCAACAAGGCCAAGTTCAGGGTCCCGCACCTGGGTTGGGGCAACCCCCTGTATCCGTACAGGCTGGGGATGAAGGGATGGAGAGCAGCCCTGCCGAGAAGGATTTGGGTGAAAAGCTGGCCACGAGCCGGCGATGTGTGCCGGCAGCCCAGAAAGCCCCCGGCCCCCCGGGCTGCATCCCCCGCAGCGTGGCCGGCAGGGCCAGGGGGGGATCGTGCCCCTCTGCTGCGCTCTGCTCTGCTCTGGGGAGACCCCCCCACAGTGCTGCCTCCAGCTCGGGGGGTCCCCACAGCAGAAGGCCCCGGAGCTGTTGGAGCGGGGCCAGAGGAGGCCCCGGAGATGCCGCGAGGGCTGGAGCCCCTCTGCTGGGAGGATGGGCTGGGAGAGGTGGGGGGGTCAGCCCGGAGAAGGGAAGGCTCCGGGGAGACCTCAGAGCCCCTTCCAGTGCCTAAAGGGGCTCCAGGAGAGCTGGGGAGGGACTCTGGATCAGGGAGGGGAGCGATAGGATGAGGGGGAACGGTTTTAAACTGAAAGAGGGGAGATTTAGGTGAGATACTGGGGAGAAATTCTTCCCCGTGCGGGCGGTGAGCCCCCGGCGCAGGGTGCCCCGAGAAGCTGTGGCTGCCCCATCCCTGGAGGTGGTCAAGGCCGGGTTGGACGGGGCTGGGAGCAACCGGGGCTGGGGGAAGGTGTCCCGGTCCAGGGCAGGGGGGTGGACTAGGTGGTCTTTAAAGGTCCCTTCCAACCCAAACTGTTGTGTGATTCTGTGTTTCAGAGCAGCAGCCATGTGTGCCTGTAGCCGCTCTGGGCAGGATCAAACTGGTGGAATTCCACAGTGATGGAGAACCTTGAATTCTTGAATTTTACAAAGCATCTTGTTTGACCTTATTGGCTTCAAGGAGTCTGATAGGGTCAAATAAGTTCCTAGAAAAGCAGTGTTGGGCGCTGGGACCGGTTTGGGCGGTTTCATCTCTCTTTGCTCTCTAGGTTTGCTGTGAGCACCAGGTCTGCTGGGGAGGACGAGCTGGGTGGTGGATGACCTGTGATGAGCAAAATCCCTTTGCATCAGCTTCAGCAATTATTTCCAAATTATCTCAGTGTGGCTGTATACTGGATGGGACCAAATCAGATCCCGGCCGGTGTTGGTGACAGGGACAGATTTACGGCTGGGAGGAGAACCAGAGCATCCTCTCTGGTTCAGGGGTGCTCAGAGCTGGAGCAGTGGGTTTTAGCCGCTCTCAGTGCTTCTCTCTTTGCCGTGACGTTGATTTCTCTATCAGCTTCCCTGAGGGTCGTGGTGCCTCCAGCTGCAGGTTTCGGTTGACGTGTGGTTAACTGGAGGGGTGCTTAAGCATCTGTGGAAAACGGGATGTCGCAAAGTTTGAGATGCGGACGGCGGCGTGAATACCATCAGCCAAAACCACCCCTGGAGGAGGGACGGGCACAGGGGCTGTGTCTGGCACATGTCACCTGGGTTTGCTTGAGGAGCAGCAGGAGATGCCTCCCACAGCACCGCTGCTGAGTGGAGGGCGATGTTCCCATACCCAACCCATCACTGGGACCCAGGGGGGAACCTCGATTTGAGGTGTGCAACCCCATGGGTTTTGCAGGGTTTCCAGCCCATACGTGGGGTGATAAAGGCGTGGAGAAGACATTGCACCAAAGAGCTGCTGAGGTGGTCAGCGCCGACAGCTCATCTCCCCCGAGTCGCGTTTTATTTACCAATTTTGGGGGTTTGGAGGCAGGAGCTGAGAGGAGGGCAGAGGCTTCGGGATGTGGGTCAGCCCGGGGGTGGCGCGGTGTGACAACAGGATGGATGTCTCCTGCTTCATCTCCAGAGGTTATAAACGACAGTGGGTGAATGCCCCCGTGGCAGTAACACAGCGGAGAGGGTTTGGAGCCGCACATGGAGCAAGCACTGGTGCTGCCTGGGTTTGGGGTGTAACCAATTCATCTCAAAAGAAGGGTCTGGAGGAGTTGGGCTGCTGAAGGGCTGGTGTCTGCTGTCCTTCTGGCTGATGTTTTGCTCACCTCCATACCCGAGCATCCCCACGCGGGCATTCCCCAGCAGCACGGCTCTGTGCACCGGTGCGACGTGAGCCATAAATCCTTCACTCACTGCTTGGAAATTTCCCTATGTTCCATTTCCTTCTTGTGTTATGAAGAAATATCGATTCATCATTCCCTACTCACCATCTCACCACCTTGCAGGATTTTAATGACTTGTCCCTCTTTCCAAGCCAGAGCATCCAGCTCTTCCAACTGTGACTTTTCCGGGACGCTGCAGAGGGGCTCTTCCAGCCCGGAGTCAGGCTCCTGCCGTGTATTTCCTCTCTCCCCAGACCACCCCTTGCTAAGGAGGCCTCGTATTAGACACTTCGCTTCCTATTTTTCCAACAGATGTTGGCATCCAAAAGGATCTTCCTTTCTATTCCAACCAGTGAGGCACGACGTCCTTCTGCAAGGGCCGTGGGCCATCTCTCTGCCGTCCCATTTACTCGTGGGATGGCTAAGGTCATTGTTCACAAAAATCTCCTTTACTTAACACCACCTGGCATTGGCCATTTGGTACTACTCAGTTTATTGACATGCTCTTGAATTTCTACCAGAGCTTCAATCTTAAGGCCTCACTGTGCTGGTCCGCAGGCAGCACCCATACCGAGGATTTAGGCAGCGTTTCTGCCCTGCCTGTGTTTGCGAAGGGTGGAAGCAGACTTCATCTCCTGCTCTTCCAGGCGTTAGGGCCTCAGTCACCTCTTGTTTTATCCATCGGTGTGAACGAGATGTGCGCCAACGAGCGTAGGTGGGGTGAAGACCCCAACCGATGAACGTCGTTATGGGGGTGGCAGATGCTTGGCTTTGCAAAGAGGGGAATGACAGAGGGGACTGTGCTCTCCTTGTGTGTCCCAGGTGGTGACCGCCACCGCATGTGGCTTTCTCAGCTCCATTTGGGCAACCTGCCTTCATCCCAGTACCGGGCTGAGCAGGACCTGATGTGCACAGAGCTCCTGAGCTCCAGGTCAGGGCTACCTGGGGCTGTCCGGGGGCTCTGTCCCTTCTGTGACTGCAGGAAAGGAAATATTCCCACGGCTTCACGGCGTGATGGAATCACAGGGGATGCTGCAACGGTGGTCATTCTCAAGGATCCAGCCCGAGAGCGGTCGGGATTTCAGATGCTCCCAGGACTTTCCTGGAGAACAGAAGCATTTCCTTTACACCCCAGGATTTCCACACCCCCAGGGGAATCAAGTACAAATGAAGGGAACTGTCAGGATCTGGACCACACACCCGAGAGGGGACTGAAGCTGCTCTTGCCCCGGCCAAGTCAGCAGCCGCGCGGGTGATGCTGCGGCTCCCATGGGTGCTCGGTGCAGCGGCAGCCCCGGTGGGTGCCGCTCGTCTGGGAAAGCGTGAGCTGAGAGAGAAAGGTGGGGAGGGGGAGAAGGGAAAGCCAGGGCTAAAAATAGCTATTTTTGAAAGAAACGGATGAAAACCTCTTTGAAGAAGTGAGGGGAGAGGGGGAGGGTTTCCATGGAAACGGGGAAGTCTGTCTCTTCCCAAAAGAGGGGGTGGGAGATGAAGAAATAGTAAATACAGCAGAGAAATGACGGGGAAGAGGATGCTGCGAGTCAGTGGCGTTCCCCGTGGATGGAGGGGAGGGGGCTGTGGGGTCTGAGCACACCCGGATCCCAGGGGAGCTGGGGGGGAGGGGGCTCTGACACTGCCTGCCCGCATAGCCTTGGGCATGTCACCTAGTGTCCGCCCCGTGTCACCTACAGCCCTGCAGCTGTCACCTGTCCAAGTCACCGGGAAGAACAGCGAGTCCAGAGCTGCTGGGGACACGCTTGTGGGGCCAGGTCAGTGTCACCACGATGGGGCATCTCCAGCTGCTCCCGGCAGCTTGGCAGTGGCAATAAAATAATGAATTTCCTCCAAACCCTTTCAGAAAGTGCACAAAACCGTGGTGTTTTATTTTTTTTTCTACTAGGACTTTTCCCCCATGGCGCGGCCACTTCCAGAAGAGACCCTGCAGGAAAGGGAGCCGCGCTGAGCAGTGGGGACATGGGGGTCTTGGCTGGAGTGTGTGTGGGGGGGTAACCAGGGGCTTACAGTGAGGTTGGAGGCCAGGTTGGAGCGGGCTGGCACGGAATGGGATTTGGTATGGCTCCCAGCCTGGCACGTTGTATGCTTTGGCAAAGCTCATGACCTGCTGTGGCCCACAGTTTGGCACAGCTCAGGATTTGGCACGGCTCACAATCTGGCACAGCCCCTGTATTGGCATGGCTCACAATCTGGCACAGCCCCTGGTTTGGCATGACCCAGAGTTTGGCACGACTCACGATCTGGCACGGCCGTGGGGCTGGCGTGGCCCATAATTCAGCTCAGTCCAGGATTTGGCCCAGCGGGGTGCTTTGTACCGTGCCACGCAGTGCCATCTCCTGGCTGAAGCTGCCATGGTGCCACTGTGCCCACAGTGCCATCGTGCCCGTGTCACCAAGCCGTGGGGAAGGTGTTCCCCAGCCTGCACATCCCCACCACCTGCATCTCCTCCCTGCAGCAGGAAGAGGAGGCAAATCATCCTCTCAAACCACTTCTCCTCCCGGCTTGTTTGCAGTCCTGCTGCTCCCCGGGGAGGGACGAACGTCTGGGGTGATGAGAACACGGCTCAGATCTGACCTTCAGCAGCTCTCGGCCCTCACCCAGCACCGGCAGATGCTTGGGCTGAGACCCACAGGGTCTAAAAATAGCTTCTGCAGGGCTGCTTGTCCCATTTGTGCTGTGATGGGAGATGCTGTCAGCCTGGTCACCTGCATGGGGAACCAGTCCCAGAACTGGTGACTAAAAGGAGTTGTGCCCCATCATGGCAGAGCAGAGAGGACCCTGAGGTCACCTAACCGCTCCCCCAAGGCAAAGGCAGTGTACCCACAGGTGCTGGCCATCTCCACTGGAGGTTTCTCCCATCTCCCCTCAGTCTTCTCTTCCCTAAGAGGAGAACACCAGAAGATTTCCACTTTCAGCCCCGTTTCCCTGCTTCTTGGTGAGCATCACCGCCATGGAGCCGGAGGAGGAGGGATGCTCTGTCGGGCAGATGGGCACGGGCTGGCCCAGACATGGGGACGAGGAATCATCGGAGAGAAAATGAGATGTTCATCACCGCTCCTCTGTCTCGGGGTCACACGAGCAGCCCTGTCTGAGCAAAGCAGGCGTTCGGTTGGTGTCTCACATAAAGGCATTTTTGGAGCCCTTGAGGCGACTGCGCTTTCTTGCGCCCTTTGGAGCTGGAGGACTGGAAGGACAGTGGGACACGGCTGGGTCCCCTCAGCGCGGAGGTGGTGGCCCACAGCCAACCTGCGGGGACACGGGGGCTCAGCCAACACCTTAAATAAACCCCTGGGGAGGGATGGGAGAACTTTATCCCCGGGCGATGCCCGGGCTTGTGAGCCGGCGGGCTTTCTTTCCAGAGCTGAGAGCACTCGCGCCTGGCTGGAAGGAGGCTATTGATTTCTTCTCCGTTCGCTAATTTGGCTTGTCCTGTCCTTTTTGTTTGTGCAAGTGAAATAAAGCGGCTTTGAGAGCCTTTTAACCAGAGTGGCTGGAGCAGCCCAAGCGGGAGGCACCCACGCAGGACCGACGCTCGCCCCGCGCCAGCCCGGCAGCGGGTCCATTAGCTCTCCTGGAGTGAGCGGCAGCCTGGCATGAAATATTCACAACCATCTCGACGAGCTCCAAAGCCCTCAAGAGCTAAAGTTCTTTACCGCGTTTCAGTTGAGCTAAATGACTTTTCTTTTCAATGAACGGTGCCCGGCTCCTCTCCAGCCCGGCTGTTCAGGCTGTTGGAGCATCTTTGGAGGCAAAGATGTTGCAACTCAGCGATCTCGACCAAATGAGAATTCAGAGCAGTACCCAAAGGAGTTCCTTTTAAAATAATCAGATATTTTATTATGAAAACCACCTCGGAGAAATACAGAGGGAGGATGTGTTTAACAGACAGGCGATATTTGCTGTTTTCCCTTTGGCTGTCATCTGCCTTCCCAGGGGCCAGGAGATTCTCCAGGGACCAGGAGATCCTTCCATGGACCAGGAGTTCCTCCCACAAACCAGGAGATCCTCCCACAGACCAGGAGATTCTCCCACAGACCAGGACATCCTCCCAAGGCCCAGAGATCCTCCCAGGGACCAGGAGATCCTCCCATGGTCCAGGACATCCTCCCATGGTCCAGAAGATCCTCCCACGGCCCAGGAGACCCTCCCAGGGACCAGAAGATCCTCCCAGGGACCAGGAGCCCTGCCCAGGTCCTGCAGATCCCCAATCCCAGCATCGCTTTTTTCTCTGCTCCTCCTTTCCTGCGTAACTTTGGGCAAAACCCTGAGCCGCCCCAGTGTCCCCAGACAGGAGGAGGCTCTCTGACCTGTCTCACCATGATATTTTGGGATCCACCAGCAGCACCTGCTATGGAAGAGCAAAGTCTGCTCTGCGGGGCTGTGTCACTTTGTTCCCCGGCCGCCTCCGCTTTTAGATGCCGTGCCATCACATCGGCATCACCGATGTCTCTTGGCATCCCCTCCTCTTGCCACCGCGCACCAAGGCGCGGGTGCTGGGGACCAGGAGCTCGGTCCTCTGACGTAGGCAGCGGTGGGAGGTCGGATGCTTTCCCCGGAGGGTGACTCACAGCCCCGGGAAAGTCGCTTACTGCTTTCACAGCTCCTAAAATGACACGGGGCCCAGTTATGTCAACCCCTTCAGCTGGAAAGTTGTGGCTCGGATGGAGATGGGGACTCAGCGCCCTGCCCTGTCCAAGCCCTCTCTGCTCAGCGCCATGGTCAAGTTTTGGTCTAGTTTGGCACATCTGCTGGTGTCCACTCCAACCCTCAAAGTCCCTCTGGCTCTGCAGAAGGTGTCCCCAGGAGGGACACCACGGGGAGATGCCATCGTCTGAGACTGTGCAGGACACATGAAGGTGGTGGGACAGGGTCTGTCCTCTCCAGAGGGAGCAGCTCAGCTTATGGTGGCACAGAGAAACGCTGGTGTCCATCCCAGGTGACGTGGCATGGGGCCAGGCGTGGGTCGTGCTTCACAATGTGATTCTAAGGCTTGAGCTTTGCTGTTCTGGATGAGACCAGCCCTGGGGACAACCTGTCCTGTGGGTTTCATCCATGGCCCCACAACACCACATCACGGAGCATCCTCCAAACCCACCTCCAGCAGGATACAGGGGGTGGGAAAAGGGAAAAAGCACCTTTTTGCTTTTTGTTTATAAGCCACGGGCTGGCTGCAAGCCCACGAGTACAAGGTACGAACAGGATTTCCCTGGGAATTAAGGCAGTAAAGCAATGGGATCTCATCTGCTTCTCGATGGGACCTGGACATTAGATCACCTGGGACATCCTCACATTAGAACAACTTCCCCGGGGCCACACACAGGGATGGGATAAGGTTTCCAGTTGGGATGACTATACAATCCATTTGAATGAAAGAAATAATCGGGAAGGGACTTATTTTTTTTCAACTCTAATATCGAGGGGAAGGCATCGGCTGGTTACATCCCCGTAAAGCAGACAAGTGGGTGCAGCGCATCGGCTTGGCTCGTTCTCTGCGAGGCTGGGTTACGTCTGGAGCTGTCAGCGTGGCGGAGGGAAGGCGGGTGCAGACACACAGACTATAATAATAGCTCCACAATTAGGATAGTAAATCAGGAGAGCGTCACTCAATTCAGAGAAATTCCCCCGATTTGTTAGAGACGGGGTTTTGGCTCTTCGTAAGGAGCTGGTGCTGTTTGTATGAAAAATTCCCCTGGTTTGGCGAAACCTTCGCAAGGCGGCAGCAGAAATAACTTAGAAATTCAGCTTCGCTCGAATTGGTCTCCGCCCGGCCTCAGTTTCTGCATATTGCATAAGGATTACCCTCGGGCAAATCATTTTTCTGGCTTCAACCTACCCCGCTATGGCAGATCTGCCTTCAGAAAAAAGGCCAAAATGATGCAGAAAACATTAAAAAACCCTTCATCCAGAGTCGCCTCCTGTCCAGTTGGATGCACGCAGTAGGAAAACCCATCCGTGCAAGGGCTGTTCACGGCAGGGAGCGAAGGCTTCCCAACTTTGCCGTAGGGTTAGGAGTTAATTTTCAATAGTGGGGTTTTGGCTGGGGTTTGGGGAAATAGATTTGTTTGTTTGTTTGTTTGTTTGTTTCCAGATCAAGAGGGGTGTCGGGGGGAGCGGTGGGTGATAGCTGCCTCTGTGCCACCCGCTGCTCCTGGCACATCGGGGGGCTGAAATAATATGGTTTAGCCCTACCGCGTATCCCCCCCCCTCACCCCCTGGCTGGGCACTTAGCACTGATTTTCTTGGCTATTCAGGGCGGTCCATGCCCTCCCTCGGGCTGTTGTCCCCAGGGGGATCATCACCGGTGCTGGAACCCCCTTGTAAATTTGACCGCTGCGGGTGGGAATAGAAATATTTCCATCGCCTCCTCCAACGCTCGGGTTTGCTGGGCGGCAGGAGCCGTACGGGACTTGTTGCTGCCCCCATGCTCTCTGTGGGGCCGCGGGGTAAGGGCAGAGTGGTCCGAGCAGAGGCATCTCCCTCGTGCCCTAAGGTTCGTCCGTCTTACATGCCAAGTTTGGAGGAGTTTGGGCATCTCCCTCCTTTGGGGGACGGGAGATGCCTCCTGGTGAAGGGAGTTCTGTAGCGCTATAAAATTCTTGCTCAGAGCGATATAGAATTGTTGCTTATAAATGATAAGCAATTATAAATTGCTTATAAAATTATACAACCTCACGCCAGCCAAAGAGCAGAACGGCGGGATCCCTGCGAGTCCCGTCCTGCCCCATCTCCTTCCCCAAACCTGCGGGGAGCTGGTGCTTGTCCACCTCCCACCCCCCCCTGACCCCCCCCCCGAGATCTCCCCGAGCGCATCCAGGCTATTACCAAGAATATGGTCTGGACCGGAGCCGCGTGGTAAAGCAGCATCACGTATCCAGGGATATGATTATTTCCCAGTGGTTGAAATCTAGGTCTCTTGCTTGGGAGGAGGGAGGCAGGAAGGGGGGGGGGGGGGAAGAAGAAGATGCTCAGCTTAATCTTATGAATATTCATGGAGAAGCTCTGCTGCTTTGGGTGGTTGACTCCCAGGGTAGGAGTTTGGGGGGCCGGAGGTGAGAGGTGGCGGCGGCGGCGGCGCGGAGCAGAGCGGCTGCTTGTGCATTCGCCGCATGCCTGACTGCGGAGCCAATTGTAAGTTGGTGCCTTTTTCTCTTCTCCCTCCCCCCCACCTCCCACCCCCCCCCCCATCTCTTTGCATCCTTTCCCCCCCCCTCACCCCCCCCCCCCCTCCTCCCTCACCCGCTGCCCTGCTGAAATACAGCCCGGCCATAAACTCGACAAATGGAGGGATTTGTGTTTTCGCCACAAAACACGACCTCGTCCTCCAGGCGCGTCACCCGAAATCTCACCCCGCCGAGAGGCAGGCACGGCTCCTGCCTGCAGTCCTCTGGGCAGGCAGGGAGAAAACTGAGGGTCTTTGGGCAAATCTTCACCTCCTCCATGCTCCCCTTCCCTCTCCCCCCAAATTTGCATGAATTAACCCCAAAGATGCTCAAAGGTGTGTGTGTGTGGGGGGTGTTGGCAAGGAAAGCGTGCGATGGGGAGAAAGTAGAAGGTGAGTGTTGCGATGTGTGATGTCAACTCAGATGATGCCGTAACCGTCTCCGATAAGCACCGAGCATCACCCCTTGGGTTCGGACTTGGAGGAAGAAGCCTCGACCCCACGCCAAATAAAAATCAACACGTTCACAAAAAAAAAAAAAAAAAGAAAAAAGAAAAAAGGAAATCTCTGTGCTGTTCAACAAACCTTTGGGAAGGGAGAAAGGGGAGGAGAGAGTTTACAGGCAGGAGAAAAACTGTATTATAAACAACAACAAAAAAAACCACATTTCAGGTTGGTTGATTTTTTGGTGAAATGGGGGTTTGTGGCTGCCGGATATTTTTATTTTTTTTGCAGCAGCAGAAAGATGGTGTTCACGGTGGGGTTTTTTGCATGATGCTCAGAGGAGCCGGGGAAGGTCAAATCCAGCCGAACACCTGAGCGAGTGGCTGGGGAGCAAGTGGTGGCGAGAAAACGCAGGAAAAGGAGAAAAACTGGGACAAATACAACCTCCTCTCCTCCGGACCTGGCAGAAAAGGGTTAAGCGAAGCGGTTGAATGCTGCAAGCCTTGTCAGGGTTGTACTATTTTTTCTAGTGCATAAGGAGAAGGGAGAGGAGGGTTGCACGGAAAAGGGAAATTTCCAAGAAAAGAGGGGTCTGCGGCAATATCTGCGCTTGGGGTGATGAGGAGAGGAACCAACGGGCACAAATGGCCTGGAGACGGCTGAAACCTTTGCCGAGGAGATTGGGACGGCGGGGTTATTTTCCACCTGCCTCCCCTACCCGGTTCTGTAATCCTGGCTCAAAGTAGACAAGTCGAGTTGGAGCTGAAGAAGGGAGGTTAGAGGGGATTTTTTTTGTATTTTTTTTGGGGGGGGGGGGGGAGGAAGAAAAAAAAAAAGGAAAAATGAGAGGTTGGTTGGACCTCTTTGGGTTGAGCATCTCCACGGTGCGAGGCAGTGCAGGATGAGCTAAATGAGCGCTCTTTAGGAGCAGGGATGCTGATGACCCCGCGCCCACCGAGGACCAGAGCCTCAACATCCCCGTGAGCAATTTTGCCCACGGGAATCGAATTCCCACGGGAGGGGAGGATGGTCAGGCGGGGGGGGGGGGGGGATAGGTGGGTTGGCTTTTGGGAGGATGAGGAGGGTGGATGCAGGTCGTGTGGGTCCCACAGATGGGACCATGATGCTCGGGGCTCCTCAGAGCCATGGAGGGAGGGGGGAGGCGGCCTTGGCGGAGGGGGAGGGGGGCAGACAGGGACCGGGGGGGGGGGGGGGGGGGTTCAGTCTTGCGGATGATGCCGGAGCCTCCTGAATCAGCCGGGAACGCGACGCGATGGCGTGGGCGCTGCACCCGGTGGGTACCACTGACTCCCGGGTACTCGGCGGTGGTGGGAACCCATCGTGGCTTTGCAGAGCCTCAGTGGCTGGGGGGGGGCTGCGTGTTGTGGGGGGTGTGTGTGTGTGTGTGTGTGTGTGTGTCCCACCTCCTCCCCTTCGCCTGGCACCGGCTCCCACGGGCAGCCCGGCCCTGCTGCACGCCGTGGCGTTGAGCGAGAGCGGAGGGAGATGGGGCTCTGGTTTTTTCCGCCTCGCCGCTAGCGCGCTCTCGCCCTCCTCTCGTGTTGCAGTGCAGGTTGGCCGGGCGGCGGGCACACAGCTCGCGGGGGGGGACGGGACGGGACGGGGACACCCAAAAGAAACCCGGGGTGCCTGGAGGAGCCCAAGCTTTGCAGATGCTCCTTTGAAGCCCCCCGGCAGCTCTCTACCTTCTTGGTGGTTTTTTTTTTTTCCAGGCGATGCCACACCTCCCGAGGACACTGGGGACATCGGGTTTTGCTGAGCTTAGCATCTTCTCACCGGCGTACCGAAGGCATCAGACAGACGCTCGTCTGCCCTGAAGTGCGGATCTGCAACAGCTACCGAGAAGACTCTGTCTCTCTGTCTCTCTGTCTCTCTTTCTCTCTCTCTCCAGTCCAAACCATTACAAGACCTGACTTCCACCATCTGGGAATCTAACCCCTTTTATGTCCCTTCTCCTTTTTCTACGATGACTCACCATTATTTTTAACTTTGAAGAGAGAGGAAATTATGGGGATCTTGGAAGCCTGTATTTCTCTCTAGGATTTCCCCAGGGTCAGATAATCGGTGTTACTAAGAGACACTAAGATTTGGCTTCTCCAGGTAATGTGATTTGTTTTCTGTGTGCCATGGTGGTTTGCAGAGAATGACAGGAGCCGGGACGCCAGCGGTCGAGGAGGGGGACTGCAGTGGTCCGCGGGGCAGCTTCCAGCGGCGGCTGCAAATTCGGGCAACCGCAACGCTTGCCCGGCCGGCCGCAGGCAGGGAGGAGGGCAGCATGTCGCCTCGCCGCTTTCTGGCCGGGGCAAGAGGATTGGGAAGGTGTGGAACTTAAAACCGGAGAGGAGGGTAGATTGCCTGAGATCGCACGGTTAACCGTTAACCCTTAGCTGCATGCGCGGGAATGAGCTGAGCCCCCTCCGCCTCTCCCCGGCCCCCCGCGGGGTCCCCTCGCTGCCCCTCAGGGCTGGAGGGGAATTATTTTTCTTCCTTCTTTCCTTTCTCTTCCCTTCCCCTCTCTTTTTTTTTTTTTTTTTTTTTTAATTTTCTCTCTTTTTTTTTTTTTTTAATTGGAATTTTTATTTTTAGCCGCGAAAAGTTCTGGTGTGCCAATGCCAGATCTTCCACACTGGTTTTGAATAGGTGACGGTTCCTCAGGTGTTTTCTCTCTTCCACCTAATGGGTTTAGATGGGAGTTGTTGAGCTCTGTCCCAAAGAAGGCAAATTAACCCCCCCCGCCCGAGGAAGGGGATAGACATGGTAGTGAAGGGAGCTGCTCTCCTCCCCCCAACTTTATTTCATCTCTCTCTTTCTCAGCAGGGGCAATTTTCTTTCCTTTTTTTTTTTTTTTTCCTATTTTTATTTTCTCTTTTTCTTTTTTTTTTTTTGTTTTGTTTTTTTTTTAAATCATCCCTTCGCCTTTTCATGAGACACTTCCAAACCTACGTACCTGTCCTTCTGCAGGATAGTAGCCCTGCCCTGAATCCGATCCCACCACCGGGCACTGGGAAGAGTTTAGCATAAGGATTTCTTTTAAACCCCAATATGACAGTTGCTACCGGAGATCCTGCAGACGAAGCTGCAGCTCTTCCCGGTCACCCGCAGGACACGTATAACCCTGAGACCGACCATGAATGCTGCGAGAGGGTGGTCATTAATATTTCGGGTCTGCGCTTTGAGACACAGCTCAAGACACTAGCCCAGTTTCCAGAGACCTTATTAGGGGATCCTAAAAAGAGAATGAGATATTTCGACCCACTCCGGAACGAGTATTTCTTTGACCGGAACAGACCCAGCTTCGATGCGATTTTGTACTATTACCAGTCTGGTGGGAGGTTGCGGAGGCCGGTTAACGTGCCCTTAGATATCTTCTCGGAAGAGATTCGTTTCTATGAACTGGGGGAAGAAGCGATGGAGATGTTTCGGGAGGATGAAGGCTACATCAAAGAAGAGGAAAGACCGTTGCCTGAGAATGAGTTTCAGAGACAAGTGTGGTTGCTCTTTGAGTACCCCGAGAGCTCAGGCCCTGCCAGGATTATAGCTATTGTCTCCGTCATGGTGATTTTAATCTCCATCGTCAGCTTTTGCCTGGAAACGTTGCCCATTTTTCGGGATGAGAACGAAGACATGCACGGCAGCGGGCTGAGCCATCCCCCTTACTCCAACAGCAGCATGGGCTACCAGCAGTCCACCTCTTTCACAGACCCCTTCTTCATCGTGGAGACACTTTGCATCATCTGGTTCTCCTTTGAGTTCTTGGTGAGGTTTTTCGCCTGCCCCAGCAAGGCTGGGTTTTTTACCAACATCATGAACATTATAGACATCGTAGCCATCATTCCCTATTTCATCACCTTAGGGACGGAGCTGGCCGAGAAGCCGGAGGATGGTCAGCAAGGCCAGCAAGCCATGTCCTTGGCCATCCTTCGAGTCATCCGCTTGGTGCGGGTCTTCAGGATCTTCAAACTCTCCCGGCACTCCAAGGGGCTGCAGATCCTGGGGCAGACTCTCAAGGCCAGCATGCGGGAGCTGGGCCTCTTGATATTTTTCCTCTTCATCGGCGTCATCCTCTTCTCCAGCGCCGTCTACTTTGCCGAGGCCGACGAGAGCGAATCCCAGTTCCCGAGCATCCCCGATGCCTTCTGGTGGGCCGTGGTTTCCATGACGACTGTTGGCTACGGAGACATGGTCCCCACGACCATCGGGGGGAAAATAGTGGGTTCCTTGTGTGCCATCGCTGGCGTATTAACGATTGCCTTACCAGTGCCCGTCATAGTGTCTAACTTCAATTACTTCTACCACCGGGAGACGGAGGGAGAGGAGCAGGCTCAATATTTGCAAGTAACCAGCTGCCCAAAGATCCCCTCTTCCCCTGACCTAAAGAAAAGCAGAAGTGCCTCTACTATTAGTAAGTCTGATTATATGGAGATTCAGGAAGGCGTAAACAATAGCAATGAGGATTTTAGGGAGGAGAACTTGAAGACAGCCAATTGCACCCTAGCTAACACAAACTATGTGAATATCACCAAAATGCTAACCGATGTCTAGTCGCTAAAACCTAGTAACGTATTTAAAGCTGAAGTGGAACAATTGCAGATATTGAGTGCTGCTCTGCATTGTAGTTAACACAGTATTTTCTACGGTGTATATTTGGTTCTGCATGGGAAGCAATAGCTGTGTAAGTGACTTTTAACCTTTGATTTCCACACCGAATAAGCGTTCGTGCGAAAAAAGAAAAAAAAAAACAAACAACAAAACCAAGAACAAAAATGACAAGCAGCCAACCCAAACCATTTGGTTTCCCTTCTCCCATCGCAGGGTGGTGGGTTTCCAAAGCTACGGAGCGGTCGGGCGTTTCGAGTAACGGGATGGGGATGCGGGGGGCGGCTCCGGGGACCATCCCGGGGTACCACGAAGGTCGGTCCCCGTCCCGCGGGGCTGGGTGACAGTCAGCGTCCAGGCGTGGGGAACGGCTGGGAAAGGTCAGGCAGAGCTTAATGAAGGGAAGACTCAGTTGTGCGGCCGAATTGCTGGAAGGCTCAGGTTTCCGCCCCGGGAATGCCAAGTGCATCGCCCAGGCTCATGTTTCATAACTGAAAATGCTGCATGCTGCAATAGTTTCAGCCACTGCAGTATGCCAGTGTGAGGCCCAGGGGAGGGATAATTAGTATGACGGCACATTATTTATTAAGTCTTAAATTTTCTACGCTAGGCATCGGGAGGGACGAGTAAATAAATCAAGCGCTTGGATTTTATTTATTTATTTAGATGACACTTCCATCACCAATATTTCCAGGATCACCAAAGACACCTCCGCTGACACATTGAAAATGAGTTGGAAAAAGCATCTTTTTTTTTTTTTTTTTTTTTTTTTATATCTATATATAAAACTGGAGCAACTATGCTGTGGCCTATAATATATTTATACTGCAGTGAAACTTAACCAGTAATACAATACAGCTGCATGGATATTTGTTGCATGAATCTGAATATTTAATACACACACAAATATATATTTTCTTAGTAGACTATACAGTATTCATGTTTATAGTGTTTATAGATTCTCCGGTGGCTCGAAGGAGATTCATGGGAGTTAAAAAAATCTCCATTATATTTAAAAACTGGACGGGGAAGGCGTGTGCTGACAACAGTTTGATAGATAACAAGGCAAAGCCTGAGTGTCCGAGCATCCAGACACGAGAGCCGACTAACGCAAGCGAGGGAAGGTGAGCTGAAAGTTAAACACCTGCACTCATTATAGGGCGAGTAATTAGTCATTAATCTTGGTGTCATGTGCAGAACCCACGGCGGATCAGAGAGGGCGGGAGGAGCAGGTGGAATAGCAGGTACCGGCTCTCCTAACTTGTTTGTTCAGCGATTTTCAGCCGTTTCCCGTATAATTATGGTGTGTGTGTGTATATAGATATTTAGAGAGCGACTGTAGGGCCGAATCCTCAGCACGTGTGAGCTCTTAGGGATCAGGGGCTTCCCGGGATGGGGGTGCCGGGATGGTGGGACGTGGGCTGGAGCAGGATGACCTGCCCCGGGGTGCCCGTGGAATCGCCAGGGCAGGGTGCGTTTTTGGGCTGGAAAACACCTTTTCAACCATGTAGAGCCTCAGGGCCGGTAGTTTATTCCTTTGTGGTGCAGAGGGCACGTGCTGAGGGTGGGCTGGATCCGAGCTGGAGCCTCTGAGCCTTCGCTTTGCCTCCTCCCGGGGTTTTAGGAGGGCTGAGTGGAGGTGCGGAGACCCTGAGGTTGTCTCTGCTGCTTCTTCATCCCTGATGTTATTTGGGGATAGGTGGGAACTGTGAGTCCAGAGGGATCTCACCTGCTTTCCATATCCCCGTGGGGATTTGCTCGCGTTCTCCCCCCATCGCTGCCGGTCCCCGGGTTCCTCCGCCAAGGCAGGGGAGAGGGACGCAAACCTCTTCTGAGGTTGCGGTTGAGCAAAACCTGCCCGGGGTGTGGGATGGGGTTTAGCAGCCTGTTGAGTTGGGATGAATTTGGGTCGAAACGGGGCACGATCGGCGCTGTATTGCTGCGGCAAAGTGCGGGCACAAGGAGGGGACTCCACGGCAGAGCGTGCGAGGGAGGTCAACCGAACCCTTCCTGAGCTCGGAGAGGAAAACCATGCCAATAACAATAAAATAAACGGTGCTAGCGTATTCTACAGCAATGGTTCAAAATGCTGCTCTGGGGCCGGATCCATCCCTCGTGCTGATGTGGCTCCACTCGGCCAGGTGGAATCGCTCCTCATTTTTACTTGATTGATTGATTAATTCAAGCCTGGCTATAATTAATACCAAGTGCCCATGGTTAGTGCACGAGAGCCCTGGCTTCTGCTCTGTGCGGAGGACCAGCAGCATCAATGTGTTGAGTCTCAAAAGGTGCTCAGCACCATGCAGCATGGGACCCCCGGCCTCTCTTAATTACAGCTTGTTATATTAGGAGCCCTCTCCTCCCTCTCTGCTGCTGCAGCTCTGAAACGGGAGCCCCCGAAACCTCTTAACATCTCCAATGCACGCAAAAAGAAGCAGCTCAACCGAAAGCAATAAATCTCTGCTCCTGAAGCTCATCCCATCGAATGGGACGGGGCTGGAGCGAGCCACCGGCTCGGGCGCGGTTCCCGGGGCGGTCGGCCAGCTTCCATCGATCCGGCTCGCGGTGGGTCCGTGGGGACGGGAGCCCGCACGAGGAAGCTGCCTGATGCACCCATGGGTGCTCCTACCACCGGGCGATCCCACCCCCGGTGGGTGGGAAAGCACCGAGGGCAGGTTGCTGCAGGTTTTTTTGGGAGGATGCTGGCACTCACAGAGACTTTGCAGAGTGCCCGCTTGTTTAATGCCCGTGGGCTTCCGAGAATTTGGGGGAAGCGTCTGCCAAAGTATTGGGTGCATCTTGGGAGCACGAGCGCTGTTGTGGTTTGGTAAGGATCATGGGGTTTTTTTTATGAAAGAGATGTTGTTTGGGGCACGGTGTCCCCGTGGGCTTTCTGGGGACAGGAGAGCGAGTCTCTGAGCAGGATCGGGCACATCTAAACCCACGTGCAAAGCTGGGGGGCGGGGGGGATGTCCCAGCTGCCTTGGGAAGCCCCAGAGCCACATCGCAGGGATGAACGGGGCTGAAGAGCAAGAGGCCATGTTCCTCCTGTCATCACCGATGTGAGCTGACATCTGTCCTCGTGGCAGGGGCCAGCACGGCCGGTCCCTTCCTTAGCACAGATCCTGCACCTCTTGCACTGACCCGGGAAGAGATTCCCGGGGAAAACGAGCCCTGGTGGGAGAGCGTCTCTGCTGCCCTTGGCACCGTGCTGCGAAATAGGGAACGCACCCGGATAAGCGCTTGGATGTTTGGTTCAGGGCAAAAAACGGTCCGTGGGGGCTGTGGCTGGAAGCGATCCATCAGGCTGCACGGAGCAGAAGGGTCCAGGTTTCTCCCCCGCACAGAGAAATGGTTCCCCTATAGCTTTTAATGGGATTTATGCCTGCAGGTCGGAGCTCTAGTGCTATTTCTAGCGTTGCTTCTGACTCACTGATGTGATCTTGAACCAGTTTTTCAGGAGGAGACTGTGATTCTTTTTTTTTTTTTTTTTTTTTTTTCTTTCTTGAGGAATTTGGTTTGAGAGACTCTGGGCCTGTTTCTGCAGAGATGCTGAGCATCCCAAACTCCCCTTGACTCTCAAAAGTGTGCAAAAATGAGCTGCAAAGTGGCTCAGAGTGAGGATGCTAAATTAGGGACTGCGAAGGGGGAGAGTCCCACCATCTTTGTTAGATCGCATCGGGCCACCTAACGTAGGTGGTGTGGTTGCCTTTCCTCCTCCCGTGGAGATGTTTGTCCCTCTCTGGGATGGAGGACTGAAGCGCTCTGGTCTGAGAAGGTGCTTCTGGTTTGGCACCCAGAGGAGACGGCACCTGTATTCTAGTTTAATCCTTTATGCCGTGGTTTTGGAGAGATGGAAAGTGATGATTACAGTGCGGGTTGTCTTCTAACACCCAACCACATGCCTGAACCCGTGAGCAACCCATCAGCTCTTTAATATCTTCCAAAATCTCTGCTAAGTAAGGGCAATGGGGTGAGGCTCGTACACCAGCTGGACACCGCCAAGTGATTAGGGCTGCTAGGAAAAAATTATCTGGATGGGGCGATGTGTTTTATCGGGAGAACTAATCTCTGCGGTGATGTTTTGTGTCAAAGTCCTACAGATTTGAATGCTGAGCTATACGAAGAAAAGGATCTCTAGATTGGTGTTATGAGAGCGTAGCACGTGGGTGTATAAATATGGGCATATTTGTGCATAAATACACAGAAGGAGAGAAAAAGACAGAGGAGGAGGAGGTATTTCGGGAAGGGCCTTGCTTTGTTATCAGATAATTCCTGGGTCAGCCCTCGAAATTGCTGCCAAAGTCTTGTAGCTTTTCCAGAGCTCGCAATACACGTAGGGACGGGCGCAAGCGAAGGAGATCCGGATTTGGCCTTGGAAGTGGGAGCATCCCTGGGGGCATCTGGCTCCCCATCCCTCTGCAGACCCTCTGCTCTGGGTCCCGAATCCCCAGCTGGGGCCCGTCGCAACCATTTCTGCAACCGTGCAGGCAAAGCCGAGCAGAAACGGAAGGGGTTTGTTTGCGATGTGAGCGCAGCGCTGTGCCGGATAGGGGGTTGGGGTCGGTTGTTTTTCTTTCTTTTTTTTTTTTTTTTTTTTGGAATGGCTGGATTTCAAGTCCCTCGAACCATGCTGGTTTTTGGTCCCAGGGTGGTGGGAAGAAGCCACTTCCCTGTTTTGGAGCCGGGGTGGGTTTATCTCAAGGTCTACATCCACGGAGGGGTCCCAGGGGTTTCTTCTGTCGGCGGGAGCTGGTCAGCGCGCTGCTAGGGTGAAAGGGGCTGAGGGATGAGGGGAGGAGGAGTCAGCCCCAAACCACTTTGTTTTGCACCCAAAAAAAAAGCCTGTGGCTCCTTCCTCGCACCCCTGGCAGCATTCAACCTCCTCCATGGCCAACGCATCCCTCGGTGCCTCCGGTCAGGGACCGGCTGCTGCCTCCCACCAGGAGCCCTGAGGGGGGCACAAGGTCCCCCCCATGCACCAGCCCCTGTCCTGCCCCCGACCAAAGCACTGCCCTTCCCCAGCCCCATGTGAGCGGCACCCCACGGCCTCGGTCTGCCCATGGCGTTACTGCATTTGGCTGCCCAAATTTCATTCCCCCCCATCCTTCTCAGAAATGGGTGCCCCCATCCTGCTGCATCCCATCATGGGACCAACCCCCGGTGGTGCAAATCACCCCTGAGAGCACAGCGCTGATTTACACCTGGGGACCAGATCTCCCAGCCCAGTTGTATGTGATGAGAGATAAATTCCTTATCTGTATTTTTCCTCCAGTGAGGGGGGGACGACAGTTTGGCTTGTAGGAGCTGCTGGACGTCATGTCACCATGGAAGGTCCTCACATGTGGACCCTCATGGGGACCGTGTCCCCTTCCCAGGCCTATCTGGCTGTCCTGAGCTTGGGGTTGGTCTTTTTGGGTGTTGGTTTTGGGGTGTTGATTTTTTTTTTTTTTAATAATTTTTCTGCTGCCTATAAGACTGTAATTATCCGTTTGCACTTGCTCCCGCATTGCTTGAGACTGCGCTCTTGTCCTCCAATGTCACACGCCGAAGCGCAAGGGGGAAAAAAAAAAAAAAAGGGTATTGGCTCAACCCTGCGTGCGGTGCCTAATTTGAGCAAATCGATAGGAAGAGGAAATCCAAGAAGGACTCATCCTAAGGATGCTGGAGCTGAACCTTTTGTTTCCATGGTTACGGGAGAAATGGGACCAGGAATGGAGAGAGGCCTATAAACTGTTAAAGGAGGACTCGTGGGAATTTCAAGTCATTTAACCATGCGTTTGCTAGACAAAAATTTAGACACCAGCTGTATCCGAATTGCACAGTGTGTATAGACGTTACGGCTCTTATTGACGTGGTGGGGGTGTCCTGGGGGTCGGGTGGATCTACGGGCTGAGAGGCACCCCGGTCAATAAGGCTGACCATTGTATATAGGTATACAGATCTGTGTACATACATATTGCAAATGAGCATTTGCTGTCTGGTTTATCATGAGTGTATATAATTTATTCTTCACAGAGTATCACAATTTTTTTTTTGTAAATATCGGCACTGATTAAGAGAAAATAAATATGTATATTATTGAGGAGTTATTTTGATATCGGTTCTGTGGAGGGTGGGGGAGAAAAAGGCAAGAAACTATATTTTTGGGAGGCTGGGTATTTTTTTCTGTGTGTCTAAACCTTCTGTGAGAAAAGGAAGAAGCAGCCTGAACCATGGAAAAACCAGTTTGTCCTCCACTGTCAGCCGGTCTGCAGGGGCCGTTGGAGGGGGAAAACTCCCGGGAGGAGCTGATGGGTCTCGGTGATGGGCACCAGCGAGGATGGACATGCTGCATATGGGATCCTCCGTGGGATTTGCTCCAAAAAAAGCTCCGGCGGCCACACAGGCGGAGGAGAAGGGGCTGGAGCTGGGGCGAAGCCCATGTTCCCCATCGTTCCCCACTCCACTGACTGAGATATCGGCCGCATCCCTGAAGGTAACGGGGAACGGGTGGTGCCGGGAGGATAAACCTGCTCTCAGGAAACCTCACGAACACCCAACGGGTATTCTTTTAAGCTGGTGATCCCTCTTGGAAGAGGGAGAAGCAAACAGGCATGGGCAGTGGTAGTAGGATGTTCTCTGTGGGGTTACAAACCTCTTGTCCCCAGAGCTGTCTCCTAGCAGGATCTCGGGCAGGGAACAGGGATGGACTCCCCGGGGATAACAGAGGAATGGTTTGTTTGCTCCATCCTCGGGGAGCAGCTGTAGCAGTAATTTCTCCTGCTCTTTTGTCTTCTCCTCTCCTACGCGTGTCTTGGGGCAGCAAAGGGGAGGGAAGGCGCGGGGAGCGCGTGGTACTTGCGTTTCGAGGTTTGATCGTTTGCTTGGTGGCTTTCAGAGGCCACATTGCTGCTGTGGGCTTCCCTTCTCGCGGGGCAGAGCGGAGGTGACCCACCTGCTCTGTGCTCACGGATGGAGAGTAAAACAAAAGGAGAAGAGCTCCTTCTTCTCCCATGGCGTGGGTTGGTCCTGCTCGGCTCTGGAAAGTGGCACCACCTTGTAAACCCAAGGGTGAGCACAGCGGTGCTAAACCTCCATCTCAGCCACCCCTGAATCCCCTCGTATGGGCTGTAGCGGAGTCCCTGATGTGGACTCAAACTCAAGGTTCTTGGGTTTGAGTGTCGCTTGGGCCAGCAAAGCCACCGTGTGACCCAGGGGACATCGTGTCCCATTCCGTGCCTCAGTTTCCCCGTCTGTCACACGGTTTGCTAAGCTGTCTCCAAGGACCCAGCAAATTGCAAAGCTCAGCTCCATATCGGGACAGCAAAAAGGCTGAAATGGGTGGCTGAGCTCACGGGTGGGTGTTGTTAGCAGAAGGAGGTATTTAAGAGCAGCCAGTTCCGAACCTTTAAGTATGGAAAACCAGTTGAGTGCATGAAAAGTAACATTAGTTTTTATGAGCAGTGCATCCCGAGCCAAATGTCACAGCATTTGCTGTAACGCTGAGTGGATGCAAGCCCCAAACTGGGCTGGTTTTTGTTCTTCAGCCCCATTTCCAAGCCCAGGAGAAGCTCCAGCCGGCTTCGGCAGATGCAAACCCTGCCCTTATCTATGTCCCGTAGGATTGTGGGCTCATAAATATCTAAACACAAAGTGGTACAAGGATTTTGCAGAACAGAGTCTGCTCTGCTCAGGCTCTCCAAAGAGATGGCAGGAGGAGGCTGCGAGGCAGATATACAGTAATTATTTTAAATTGCCGGTCTATCGGCGTGCTGCGCCATCCCGGCAGCGCTGTGAGGATGCGGGAGAGATGCCATCAGGGGTGTTGCATCCTCCTACCAGCCGAGCTGCTTGTGCTTCTACGCCGTTCACAGAGCCAAGGAGAGGGATGGAAGAATTACACCGTCCCACATGGAGACCTGCCCGTGCTCGGGCAGCCCCCGCGATCGGCAGCTCCCAGTCCGTGATCCCGACTGCGGCGAGCGGCTGATCCCTGCCGAGCGCAGCCCGGGCTGGTTACGCCTGTGCTAAATGACCTACTTTCCTCCACTTTCTTTGCTGAGTATTGCCTCTCTGCCACGCGAAACCCCACGAAAACCCCTCGTGGATCCGGCTTATAAATTAAAGATGACCTCCGGGGTGGCAGAGTGACGCCCTTCGGCGCGGGGAGGACCACGCCGCACGCCTTTGCAAAAACTTCTCTCGGTGCTGAGGGGCTCAAGTCCTCAAAATCCCGCTCATTTACATCGAGGAAGGAAAAGATGCCAGTGCCAAGAAAGCACTACCTCTGTTACTCGTCCTGGAAAGCTCAGGGTGCTCAAAGCCCATCACAGCCCATCGCGTGTGCCCCAGGGACGAGCGGGGAATTTTTAGCCCGTTAGCGAACCCGCTTCCATTTGGCAAAGTGGGCACTTGGATCCTGAAAGCATCTCCCGGACTCGGAGCGGCGAAGAGGCCATTAAGTAAGATGCTGAGAGCGGGGTAAGGAAAATGATCCCGCACCCGGGATGCTCTGCCGTCCTCCCGGCGATGCTCTGAGGATGCCCGAGGCGGTGGGGCTCGGGCGGGAGCTGATGCAGAGTCCAACCATCGCTGCCGCAGCACCGTCGGTTCCGAGTAGCCTTAACTAAGCATCTAAATGTAAAAAAAAAAAAAAAAAAAAAAAAAAGAAAAAAAAAATTAAAAATAATAATATAAAATTGCAAGGGTGGGTGTGCGAAGTGAGGCCCCCGCAGCCTATCTTTAGGTGACCTCTAGGCAAAGGTTCGGCGCTTGCACAGCTCTCGCCGAGCTGCGCGTTTATCCCGCAGCTCTGGAAACCAGGCCAGGTCCCTCTTTCTCCTCCCCGCTTTCTCTTACTCCTTCTTTCTCCCTCCTTTGCGTTTGTGCTGGGTGTTGAAAAACCTATTCCTGGGAGCGGTGCTCTCATCCGCAGCCCGGCGCGGCGCGCGGGGCAGGAGAAGGGGAGCATTACGCAAACGAGAGCAGTATTTGGGGGTGTTAAAGAAACATATGTCTCCGCTTTTACAGATGCGGAATTGAGCCTGCTGAGGCCCTGGAGCTATGAAACGTTAGGGCAGACAAAATAAGGAGGTGTGATCCAAGGATAGATCCAGCTCTAGCCCAAAGTTTAGGCCCCTTATGGCAGTGTTACCCCAATTTCACAGGGAAGGCTGCCTTTCTCAGTCCGGCGTGCCGAAGTCCCGCTTGGACATCTCTCCATGCTGGGGAGGTGCAGAAAGAGCCATGGTGAGGCTGCTGCAGCTTTTTATCCTTAAAAATGATGGGAGAATCATAGAATGGTTTAGGTTGGAAAGGACCTTGAAGATCATCGAGTTCCAACCCCACTGCCATAGGCAGGGACACCTCCCCCCAGCCCAGGTTGCCCGAGGCCACGTCCAGCCTGGCCTTGAACGCCTCCAGGGATGGGGCCTCAACAGCCTCTCTGGGCGACCTGTTCCAGTGCCTCAACGCCCTCAAAGTGAAAAACTTCTTCCCAACGTTCAATCTGAACCTGCCCTCTTCCAGTTTAAAGCCATTCTCCCTCGTCCCACCGCTACATGCCCCAGTAAAAAGCCCTTCCCCAGGTCTCCTGTAGGCCCCCTTTGGGTACTGGAAGGCCACAATAAGATCTCCCCGGAGCCTTCTCTTCTCCAGGCTGAACAGCCCCAACTCTCTCAGCCTCTCCTCATAGGAGAGGTGCTCCAGCCCTCGGATCATCCTCGTGGCTCTCCTCTGGACACGCTCCAGCAGGTTCACATCCTTCTTATGTTGGGGACTCCAGAACTGGAGGCAGCACTCCAGGTGGGGTCTCACCAGAGTGGAGTAGAGGGGCAGAATCCCCCCCTCGCCCTGCTGGCCACACTTCTTCTGATGCAGCCCAGGATAGGGTTGGCCTTCTGGGCTGCGAGCGCACATTGCCGGCTCATGAGAAGCTGGGTCCGGGGTTCCTGGGAGATTTCCCAAAGGCTCAGCAGAAGCTTTGCCCCCCTCCTGCTCTCTGTGCATCGCCGTCGTTGGGGCAAATCTCACTCAGATGGAGGGCATTGATCCCCGCCTGAACCGCACGATGCTTCACAGGTGAGTCTTTGGGAGATTATGGGTTAGAAGGATGGTTTGCTGAGTTTGTAGGGACCCAAGGGGATGGGGTAGCGCAGCCTGGGGGTAAGCAGAGAAACCCCCGGGGCTGGCGAGAGCCCAGGCAGTTTGTTTCGCTGTTGCTTTGATGCAGCCAAAACCAGCTCCCGGCAAAAGCGGCGCCGGGGTTTGGGGAGCAGGGGATGCCAAGGTCATCCTGCTCCTCGCATCCGCGCGGAGATCAGCGGGCCACAAGCCAACCAGCTGCACCCCACATCCGCCGCAACCTCCCTCCTGCCATCCCCTCTCTGCTCTGCGGGCGCCGGGCAGGATCGGGCCCCAAGGGACGCGGTTTTTAGGCAGCGAGAGGTGAAGGTGAGGAGCGGGCAAGGGAAGCAGAACAAATCTATTCTGCCAGGCACCTGCTCCCTGCCTTGCAAAAAACTGCCGACGGCGCATCGTTTGAGAGCGTAGCCTTTTCCGCTTAGGCGCGGGGTTGTCTTCCACTGTCCTTTTATCCTTGGCTAATTAAAGGCAAATCTCTGCCGAAGGAACACAGTTCTTCATAGTTGAGCCTTAATAACTAGAAAATGGTTGCGACTGCTCGGAGGCAGTTGCAGAAATCCTGGGCAGAAATAGCATTTTTAACTCGCAGCTCACCAGCTTTGGCTCCGGGGATAATAAATTTCGGAGTTGTAGAAGGAGGCAACAGCAGATACAGACCTGCGTTGTCCAAGTTTACATAAGGATCAGTTGGATGGACCAACTGAACTCCCCAGACATCCCTGGGGAGGACCTCAGAGATGACGTGGCCATGGTGAGGTCCCACCGATCGCTGGGGTCCCTGGGGATGCTGTGGGGACTGGTTTGGGTGAGCCCCATCTGAGCAATGGAAGGTGTTTGCTGATCTCTGGGCAGGCAGAGATCCCCGAGGAGATGCCTACAGGCAGCTGGGTCCCATCTGGTGAGGGCATCACCCCGCTGTAGCTGCTGGAGAGGAAGGGGAGGGAGGTCCCACGTCCCTGAGGTTGGGTGAGATCTTTGAGATGGGTCCTGGGGAGCCCCAAACCAGGCTTGGAAGGTGGAGAGGGCAGAGGGGAGATGGGCCACGGCGCTTGCCTTCCCATTTTGCTGTGGCCGCTCTCTGTCCCCTGCCAGCACTGCGCGGTGGAAGGACTTTGCTCCAAACCTCGTGTTTTACCCCCGTGGAGGGCTGGGTGGACCCAGGGGGAAGCAGGGAGGCTGGAAGGGGTTTCTCCAGCTTCGGCTGTCTAAAACCCAGCAGCCTGCTCTGCTGGGGTACCTGGGGCTCCGTCTGCGCTCAGCGGAGAGACTGGCACCTCCGAGGGATGGAGGGATGAGGCTCCCCTTGGCTCTTGGCCTCCCTCCAGCACTGGCGCAGGGGGTCCAGATGGCTGCAACTTCTTCCACTTCCAGACTAGTCCAATCCACCCTCTTAAGCATTCACATGCTGGTTATTTCCACTCTTTGAAAGGCAGAAGGAGAATTTAACCCTGAAGGACCTCCATCAAATAAGAATAAAGCTCTGCGCTTGTATAACGTCTCCCAGCCAGGCTGCCCAAAGCACTTCAGTCACAAATGTTTTTAAAGATTTTGGGTTACTGTAATGCCCTGAAACCCTGAAGGATTGAAAAAAAAAAAAAAATAAAAAGTGCAGCAGAGCATTTGGTATAGCAGGGCATAAATTCATGAAGACAGACAGAAAAAAAAGAAACTTGTGGCATCCAAAGAGGCTGGCAAGAGGCAGGCGGGCATTGATAGTAACTATTATTATTCTGCCGATGACGTTACACGGCTCTTACACAGTGCTTTTCATTAGTAGCTCTAAAGTGCTTTAGGAAAGAAGAGATTCAGATGTCTCAACCGTCCGCAGCGATTTCGGCGGCGGTGGAGCGCAGGCGACGGTCTTGGGCAGACATTCTCAGTGCAGCTTCACTGGTTGCAGGGCACGAGCCGCCTCTGCTCAGCTCCGCACCACCCTAATGCCCTTTTAGTTATTATTCAGCTTCTAGAAGTTTCCCTGTGCTGCATGGCCGAGGGATGTGCTCCTGCCAAACCAGTGCAGAGCGGGGGGGGACACCCCTTCCCATGAACAACCCCCTCCCCTAACACCCTCTCCCCCCCCCCCCCCCCGACATTCCCACTCTCCACCTGCAGTAAATGCAGCGGACCGATGCGGAAAAACTCAGCGGTTTTGTCCATTTGCACGTTTACGCGAGCGCTGCCCTCCCCGCGGTGGGAAGGGACACGGGGGCCCGGGGAGGGGGGACACCCCCACCGTTTCGGTCCGCCGCCCCGCAGGGTTTTTGCTCCGCACAGGCTGTGCAAGGACAGCGGGAAAGGGCATCGCAGGAGCTCCCTGGCACCGCTCTGCGGCACAAATTCCCCTCCGGCCTCTGTCTCCGCTCTGGCTGGGGGCCAGGCAGGTAACATTAGCTGCCCTCCACCATAGATAGCCCTGCGGGTGCGAATTCGGGCTCCAGGTGCCGGGGACCGTCCCTGACTTAGCAGTAGCTCCATCCCCGCAGCATCGCGCAGAGCATCCTCCTCCGGGAAGCTCTGTCCTCGCCTTCCCGCAGCATCCATGGGCAGGGAGGAGTGGTTGAAGGTGAACCGGAATTATGCGCCGCCTCGCCGAAAATACTGCCTTGAAAATAGCAAAAGCCCAGCCCAAAGGCAGTTGGTGCCTGTGCCTCGTTTTTTGGGCCCCCCCCGGGTGCACTCTGAATCCCCCATGAATGCTCCGGGGTGCTGCTGACATTCAGCCCACGTTGGAAGGAGTCCGGGTTTGCCATCAGGCGGCACACGGATGCTGCCGACTGCCGGGGGTTTGCAGCGAGCTCGGCCTCGGCCCGGGGGGTCCCCGCTGCACATCGCTCCCCGCCGCCTGCGGGACTCGGGGTTTCGGTTGCCTTTGCCATTTGGCTACTTTAGTGTTGGAAAACCTCCTCTGCGTTGGTTGGCAGGTGGGTACCCCAGCATCTGCGCACCCGGACTGGCCCATGAGCATGGGATGTGAGCGCGGATGCTCTCTCCTACCTATGGACGTGCAAATACATCCATTAAATCCCAGTGAGCCCTCTGTGCCCTAGTACAGCCTTAGTGATGATGTTGTAGGGGAAAAATAGCCCCTGGGTTTAGTTCGAGTGGTTCCCAGGTGGGCTGGTGGCACCTTGACCATGGTGGGAGTTGTCACTGGAAGAAAACAGCCCCTGAGAGCTCCAGGAAGAGAAGCAAAGGCACCTCTGAGCACAGCGCAGGCGTTGCTTTGGTGCTGTGCAGCATAAATAGGGTGGCACTGGGATGCTGTGCTGGAGGCAGAGGGTTTGCTCAGGTGGTTTCTCCCTGCCAGGGACTCGGGGGCAGCTCGACTCGTCTCTGCTGTGCTCTGCGGCTCCTGCGCGCTCTCGTCCTCTCCCTCCCCACCAGCGTCAGCAGAACCGCCGGCTCAGCACAAAGCTGCAGCATCGCGGCTCAAGGATTAGACATTCATTTGCCATAAATAGAAAATTGGGGGAATGTGTTTTAGTGTATTAAATGTATTCCGAGAGGCTGCTGATGCGCAGGAAGTTGACGGTGCTATCGATCCCTGTCCTCATCCTGCTCCCCACCTGCCTATGGGCAGAGATGTCCCTCTCGCCCTGTGCTGACCCCAGTGCCTGACCCTGTGGCTGGGAGCTGAGGATTTGTCCCTGTGGCGGTGCTCTTTGGGAGCGAAGAGCCCTGGAGCCGGGCTCCCCGTTGGGCTGGTCCCTTGGGGGATGTCTCATGCCTGTGGAGGCATCCCCAGGAGGACCTCTCCGTTCGGTCTCAGTGTTGGGAGCCCCGTTACGGTCAGCAGAGAGAAACTCCTCCGCATGATTCATCCAGCTTAATTTAGCCATTTGCCTCGGGGCCAGAAGAGGCATGCCTTAGAAGAACCCATTTTTCTGCATTCATGGTGAAAGGAGTCAGGGAAACAAGCTCAGATGCCCACTGTTGCTTCAAGGGATGACACTCGCGTTTCCAGGGCACCGATGCCTGAAAGACCCTCATTAAGACCTAACTGTTGGGAGCTGTGTGGGACGGGATGACTTCGGTACGCGCCCAGGCAGAGCCGTGCTGAGATGTGGGGTTCGCATGACTGCTTCCCATCACCAGCTCCATGCCCGGATCCATATTTTCACGGTGAAGCCATAAGGACGTGCTCTCCGCTCTCTCAGCTGGTGCCTTTCATGCCTGCAGAGAAGAGAGAAGACCCCTCTGGATGCTCTTTTCTGGGCCGCGTGCCTTTGGCGTGCTGGGGATGTGCTTTCCCGGCTGCCCGTGCTCCCGCCGTCTGCTGCGGTGGCACGATGCCCGCTCGTGCCTTGGCCGGATGGTTTCCCAAGGCAAGCTCTTGCCAAGTGAAGACGGGTTGAATGGGCAGCCAAGCACAACGCTGCAGGTGCCACAAGCCTTGGTGATGGCATGGGAGAAGGGTTTTTGGGGACAGTAGAGGACAGTAGGGTCCTCGTGTGACTCAGCTGAGTGACATCCCTTGCACCTATGGTCCATCTGAGCTTGTTTCCTTGACTCCTTTCACCATGAATGCAGAGAAACGGGTTCTTTTAAGCCATTCCTCTTCTGGCCTGAAGGCAGATGTCTAAATTAAGCCAGATGACTGACGTGGAGGAGGGCCTCTTTCTCTCTGCTGACCATGACAGTGCTATTGGCAACAAGAGCCCATGAAGTCCTCCTGGGGATGACTCCATACGGGTGAGAGAAGAGGAGATGAGTCAATGGGCCTCCAGGTTCCCGTAGGTGCTGCCTTTCCGCACACCAAATACAAGTCATCTTTTCATATCCTGGAGTCATCACTGCTCCTAACAGTGGTTCCTGGAGCTGCAAGAGGAACCCAGAGGAGCACCAAGGTCCCATGGCAATGCAAGGGTTGACAGGGCTTCATGGTAGCATTCTCTGTGCTACTGAGCTGGTTTATCCCTAACTGCACAGCCCAGAGTGCCTACAGCTCCCAGTACTGCCAGAGTCCAAGCATCTCTCTGCCACCGCTCTGGTCCCCTAACCCTGCACATGTCCCTGGATTTACTCCAATTTTATGCCTGACGAGCCTCAGGCCTTGCGTTGCCAGTTAATGGACCTTGAAACGCCTAAAGATCCTGGTCCTGCTTCCCTGGCTTCATCAAAGGTGAAATTTTGCTGCAGGGGGGGTGATGGTGAAGATGTAGGTGCCCAAGTCCCATAGGAGCAGGGAGGCTCAACCCTTCGGGCCCCACGGGAGAGCCCAGACTCTGCCTGGAGGTGAAGATTTTGCATGTGTGTCCATGCAATAGAAGCTACAAGGTGTTCTTGCTAAGGGTATCCTCTATTCCTTTCTCTCTTAATATTGGGTGAAGGCTACGCCCATGGGAGCTGCCTCATGGCTACACATTCTCAAGCCAAGCAGATGTGTTCTCTCCACCAGTTCTGTCTACAAGAGGATTCTCACACCCAACAGAGGAGCAAAAGACACCGCAAGGCACCTGACGAGGCATCCGCAGGGACATTGGGCTGAACCCAAGTGTCTCGGGAGTGAAGAACATCCTTCTTGGCATGTCCTGGTGATGTTTCCACCCTGGAGCAAAGCCACTCCATTTTGGAGACTTCCTGCTTAGTTCATAAAAGCATTGGGAAGGACGGGATGATTTTCAGTGGCCATGGAAGAGACAAGAGGTCTCATATGGTTCTTGTCCCTATTGATCAGACCCTCCAGATAAGACCTTCCTCTGAAAGTTATTGCCTCAGTTGTCCATTTTTCCTCCAAAATCTTCCTGCAACGATTGTAGCTGGCTGCTGTCTTCAGCGGTTCAGCTCACGCTCGCATCTGCCGTTTTTATAAATAAATGATGAGTGGATTGATTAGTCACTTCCCTCCAACTCCAGGCCTCTCACCCCCAACCGTTTGTTGGCTTAAATGGAAACTTCTCCAAACTCTTCTAGATGGTACCAGAGCGCAATTCACCTTGGGATGAGGTGGGAGTGTTTAAGTATCGGAAAAATCTCTCCTTCACCTTCTTTCCCACCTTGCTTAGACATAGGGCTGGTTTTAGCCTTGCTCACCCGCTTACCAGTGGGGTCCCCATGTGATCACAGAATCACAGAATGGTTTAGGTTGGAAGAGACCTTGAAGATCATCTCATTCCACCCCCCTCCTACAGGCAGGGACACCCCCCCCCAGCCCAGGTTGCTCCCAGCCCCGTCCAACCCGGCCTTGACCACCTCCAGGGATGGGGCAGCCACAGCTTCTCGGGGCACCCTGCGCCAGGGGCTCACCGCCCTCACAGGCAACAATTTCTTCTAATATCTCATCTAAATCTCCCCTCTTCCAGTTTGAAACCATTCCCCCTCATCCCATCGCTACATGCCCTTAGAAAAAGTCCTTCCCTACCTCTCCTGTAGGCCCCTTTTAGGAACTGACGTATGCAGATCCCTGGGGTGGGATGAAGAGGAGGTGTTAGTGGGGTAGTTGCACCCACTCTGGAGTCCTCACTGCTGGGACTTGGCCAAGGTGGGAGGGCACGTTAAGGCAGGATCATTCCCACAAGCCAGCCTGGCGCCTCGCATCGCAGGGAAGGACGTTCTGCCTCTTTTCTCCCTCCTCCAAGGCCTTGGGCAAGTCCCGTTAGCACAAACCCTTAAAATAAAAAATGGGCTTTGTGTCCTGTGGGTGCTTTAAAACCCTCTGCAACGCGTCACTGCCCGGGGTTATGTGAAAGGTGGTTTCATCCTGGGTGGGAAGGAGCGTGTACTGGGGCGTCTCTCCCAGTTAACCCCTCACCTGCTGCTAAATGTGCTTGTTGGGAGAGAAAGGGGGGAGAGGCCAAGGCAGCAGTCCCCACCTCTGTCCCCTGACCCCCCCCTGCCGGGTTTGTGCCCTCCCCCGCGTGGCACGCCGGCAGCTGCAGCTTCCTATTTAGAGGAAATCTATAAACCACTTAGTACAGAGCGAACCCGCCAGCGGCCTTCTGCGGAACATTGATCGGCCAAGGGTTTCATCTTGGCGGGTTTTTTTTTACCCCCTTTTTGCTTCTTTCTCTCTCTCTTTTTTTTTTTTTTTTTTTTTTCTGAAGCCACCTGGGCCACCCTCTGGGACAGCACCCGATGGGCTCCATCCCGCTCCCACCTCTCGCGCAGTGGTGTGAAGCCCCGTGGCTGATGCCCCCATGCCCAGAGGGTTTCCCCCATCACCTCTGGGGTTTGGGGGACAGTTTGAGCCCAGCCAGTGGCCAAAGTCCCATGGAGCGGGTATCTGAGCTGCCTTCGGGCTCTGCTGCACTTGATGTGGTCCCTGGGCTGAAACGGGGTGACATCCCCCTCGTGGGGTGTTTGAATCCATAAATTTTGGTAAAATCTCCCCAGCGCATGGACATTTCATTCGCTCTTCATTTCCAGAGGTGGGGAGGGACAACCAAGAGCTGGGAAACCCTCCCCAGCTGATCTGCTCATTGGCGCTTAGGTCATCTGCACGCCGTCCTTCCCCTTCGCAGGCTCCAAAATCTCTGGGTATGGGTGGAACAAACCAACCAGGCAAGGCCCACGATGCCAAAAAAAAAAAAAAAAAAAAAAAAGGTTGTAGAGCTGACCATCAACCTCAGAGGAAGGAGCAAAACCTGCCCAGACAACCTGAACCTGCACCTACCCCCAGAAACACCCCAACATCTGACCAGGACCCACCACAACTGCTTTGGCCACGGGGACTGGTGCAGAAATTAGAGCCGTTCCTGAGCAGGGAGCTGGGGAAACGTTTATTTCTTTATTTATTTTTCACAGAAAAATGATGACTCATTGATGGAATGCCTTTTGTTGTTGTTGTTGTTGTTGTGGGAAACATATTGTTTTGATTAATATCTTGGCTTGGGAATGTAGATGAAGAAAAAGATTAGAAGTTTTCAAAGCATCCCATTGGGAAAACAGAATCCCTGTTGTTTCAAATGTTAAGTTGGTTGGGAAAAAGGCTTTTAAAAGGTTAAACCTGAGTGAAATACTTGGCTTAAGAGCAACGCTCATTCAAATATTCAAGCTGCAGAATTTTTTGGTGTCCCAAACTCTTCGTTTACTCTAAATTCTAGGGAGGAAAACCAACCAAACCCCACAAAAAAAAAAAAAAAAAAAAAAAAAAAAGAGGTGGGATAGCTGTTTCCAGCCCAGAAATTGTCTTTAAATGAAGGATTATAGAGGGTCAGGCTTTGTGGAGGTACCTGGGACATGTTTTTCATCCAAGAAATCCAAGAATGGCCCCAAAGCCGCTGCGGTGATGGAGCTGTAGATCTAAGCCATGGCATGAGCGGGAGTTGCTGGCGCTGGCCAGTCCCCCGTCCCCGGGTGACAGCTCGGTGGCTGGGACATCGCACCAGGGTGCGAGCGAGGGCTGGAGCCAGCAGAAAACCTCTCCTGGGTTATTTTGGGGTTTTTGGGGGTTGGGTTTTTTTTTTTTTTTTTTGGTCTTTTCGCTGGAGGATGATGAAGGGATGAAGGGATTTACAACCAGAGCCTCACCGGGAGGAGGACTGACAGGACCACGAGCACGTCCTCACACGTGCAGGCGGCTGCAGGGAGAAACGCAAGAGCGAAGGGCACCTGGCGCATTGAAAACCTCTTTTGCAAAGCTGAAAAACCTCCAATCCTGGTGAAAACCGTTTCAATCTCCAGGAAGAAAATGCTCCGAATCTCAGCAGCTGAGTGCATCCCCAAAGGAGACTCCAAGCAGAGCCCTGGGGAGTCGCAGGCTTGCCGTGCCCGGCGGGGAGGAGGTGGCCGGCAAAAGCCACGTCAGCAGAGGACCCAGGAGCAGCGCGGCATCCCTGCGGACACGGTGACAATAATTGCTCCGAGCCATTACCTATGGGAAGGGTTGCAAAACACCGAAATGATGCTGAAGCAGGAGGAGACGCTCGGGCACGTGGTGGCTTCCCAGGGACGTGCTGTTCTGCATGCTGAAAATCAAAATAAAATAAAACCAAGTGTGGGGATGGGGTTTGTCCCTGGAGGGCATCCCTGATTCCTGCAATGAGCTCCCGGATGTTCCCAAACCGTTGGGATTAGGTAAAGATCCCCCATAGCTGCCCCTCGTGTCCTGGCTGGATGCTGCACCGGGAGCTGGGATATTTTAATGTCAGACATCGATTTCTTGTGTTGCGGGTGGAGAGCGGAGCGTGGGGAGCTGCACACCGGAGCAGAGGGGACTTGCCCATCGCTTTTGCGACAATGAGAAATTCGGGTGAATTTTCCCAGAGGTTTTGAGCCGGGGGAAGGCAGCGGAGGAGAGTGCTGGAAGTTGAACTGTGTTATTTGGGTACTCCTTTCAGTAAAACATTCACCGCTTTCCTGCAGTGGAAATGCATCCCTTTCCCAACTGCCTTTGATTTGGAAGATCAGAAAGGCTTGGACATTTGCTCCTTAGTGAGATTTAAATCAGTTTTTTCCCCCCCTGGGGTTCCCCTTCTCCCTTCCCCAGCACACACACAGCCAAAGAAATGTCCCATCCTGTCCCCGTGGCATCTGCCACCCTCCCCAGCTCGCCCGCCCCTCCAACGGAACTGCCCCCCGAGCCGGGGGCTGCGCTCAGGTTCATCCTCCCGAAGTTCAGCTCTAGACATCTCGGTGCTATTTAAATATTTACAGCAGACGGTGGTAAAAAAGATTGAAACATGAATTATTCACAGCTTCGCTTTTATCTTGGCAGGGGCTGTTGTATTTAGCAGGGAGGGTTCCTCTGGCGGCGGCGGAGGGATGGCCATGGTGGAGAAAGTGGTGGAGAAAGTGGGGAGGGAGAGAGGGTCTCGGGGTGGCCGAGGGGATGGCGAGCGGGTACGTACGGGACGCGGTGAGGTGAGCCTGGCACCGGTGCAAGATGTGTTTTTTTTTCCTCCTTGCACGTCTGTGGGGGTGGCAGAGGGCTGGCGCGTGGGGAGGACGCGTTGGTGCTCTGCCGACCCGCCGGAGGACGGCGGAGGTCTCCGGGTGTGGGAGATGCTGCGGGACCTGCACGGCCCCACTTTTGGGTGTAAGTCCCGTCCTCCAGGCTCGTCCCCAGGTGTCCCTGTGCCTGAGCAAGGGGGAGATTGCAAAAGGCTCTGTGTGTCCCACCGCTGTCACTTTGGGCACCGGGTGGTCCTGTAGCCCGACCCGTGCGGATCGAAAAGGAGCCATTTCCCGCAGGTAACACCATTCATGCAAGCGGTTTCCGGCAATTGGGGAATACGCGGCAAATGCCTCCATATTCCTGCTCACCCCCGAGCAATTTACCCCACGGATGCTCACAGAAAGCATAACTCAGCCCCCTGCAAGACACTTTTTCTGGGGACTGAAGGGCTTCAATCACACCCTGGAGGCAAAAATAAGTGTTCAAAACCTCAACCGCAGAAAGAGGGGATGGAAAATCCTCTTTGCCTGTCTGTCCCCGGCAGCTTCTCCCCATCAGGACAGACTCCCACCAGCCTGCGGATGGATTTTGATGCAGTTTCGGATCTAAAGGGGAGCAGGTGATGTAAATCAGAGTCAGTTTTTGGAGGGGAGAAGTGGAGGAGAAACACACTGGGGAAAAAAAAACACAAACCACAACCCTGTGTCTCCTCTCCCTTGGATTAGCTCTTATTCTCAAACTGGTGGCATTTTGTTTGCATCCAAATAAACCCCAGTCTGTCGCTGGACCAGTCTCACCAGTACGGCCATACGGAAGAACCCAGGAGCATCCTGCCCGCGATGGCAGACCCCGGCCCTGCAGCCCAGCCCCGCTGAGCGCCCTGTGCGGAGGGAGGGAAGGCAGCACCGGTCTCACCGCGGCGGCTGCAGCACTGCGGTGCTTTGCAATGAGCAGGACATCCCTGTCCCTTGACTCTGCTCATTCCCGCCGCGGGAGGATCCGGCCCTCTCCGGCTTTCCAGGCTGTTGCATTTTCTTTGCCTGCAGCGGGAGGCGTGGAACGAGGCTGTTTGATTTGCAGCTCTGTTTTTCCTTCGCCGTCCCCGGCGAGAGCCCAATTAAAACGGGGTTTTATAGCTGCTGCCGTCCCCGCGGAGGCTGCGAACCCGTCGCGGAGCAGCAAGAGGGGAGCGGGCGGCCCGAACGCCGCTGCAGGATGGGAGCAGGATCGGACCCCGTGGGGCTGCCAGGGCGGCGGAGCAGCCGCTCTCCGCTGCCAGCCCGGCCCGTGCCAAGCGCCGGAGGCTTTTCCTAAAGGGTGTTTTCCCGTTCTTCAACCTAAAACCTCCCCTTCTACGTCGTCGCGGATGTGAGGGTCAGCCTGACTTGCTGGGGATACCCCACATTACACCAGCCGGGGATTTGGCCCCCCGACTCTAGAGCTGCAGTCGAGGAGGGGGTTTACACCCTTTTGGCCCCGGGCTCAGCTCCCACAGCCCCGCTGCCCCGCCAGAACGATCCCTCCGTGCCTCAGTTTCCCCATGCCCGAAACAGCCACCGGCCAAATTTCTGGGGAATTAGGTTTTGTAACTGATGGCAACATGGGATTTTTTAGCTTTTCCTGGGGGGGGTATTTCCTTGTGTACCTCCCCAACTCCCCCAGGGGGGAATTAAAGGCTAGAGAGGGGAGCATTCGGGGGCCAGCACCCCAAATCCTGGTTGCTTTTACGGGGCAGCACCGGTTGCATACACGGTTAGAGACTCAGCACCATCAGCCTGCACAGGGAGGATGCCCCGGGATTTCGCAGATGGGAAAAACCGCGTTTCCTTGTGTGGGGGTGAGTGGGCACGTACCATCTCCGGGGCTTCCCAAAGAGGTTATTCAGCCATAGAATAACAATTAAAGACAATTAAATGATTCTGCGTAATTAATCCCACGGAGATATCCCAGCGTGGGCTGCGGCATGCCAGTGGGGTGGGAGAGAGGGATGGTTCCTACTCAGCGGCCGGAGGAACGAGGTGTGAGGAGCTCATCGGAAGAGGAGAGAAATTCAGAAGGTTACGCCGAGGGTTTGCCCAACCTCGTAATTAAGGGCTATCCCTTCCCTGGGAAAGACCCGTAATTATTTCCTTGCTCCCGGAGGAGTATTAGTCATTGCTGGCCCTAAAAAAAACCCATATTTCTTATTTTGTCCTTCTCATCGCCAGTGAGGATGAGGGGTGCCCGGGCAGCTGACCAAGGGCTGTCCCTGTGTCCACACCAGGGCCACCTCCAGTCTGATATGGGGTTTCAAGGGGCTTCCCCAATGCCCCCTCACCCCAAAGCCAACCTCTGGCTACCCAAATTTCAGCCTGTCCTCGGGCTTTCGGTGCACTGCAGCAAAGCTCTGTCCCAGCTGGGATTTGCCGAGGGATAGCTTTAATATTTTCTTTAAAGTCTTTTCCAAGAAGCCCCCCCCGGAGCTGGCCAGGGGGGGGGACGGGGGTGACGGGGGGGACACAGTGGCAGGTTGCAGGGCTGAGCGGGGTCAGGGGCTGCCCACACGGCGCAGGTAATGTTTGGATGGAAAGGAGCGTTTCTCCCTAATCCTGGCAAAGAAAGGCAGCGCTGGAGAGGGGACGGTCCCGGGAGCTATTTCCCACTTGGGAATTGCTTCTGGAGGCTCCCCAAGGTTCAGCTCTGCGAGGGGTGCAGCACATCGCACAGTTTTATGGGCGCAAACAGCTTGTCTACCCCAGGATCGCTCCAGGAGTGATCGACATCAGCTGCCCATGGAAGAGGATAGGGATGGGGAGAGCATCTCCAAACCTTTCCCATGTCACATCTCCAGGGACAGGTGTCCTGGGGGCTGTGCTGCAGAGCCCTGCCTGGTTCTGCATGGATTTGGCCTTGTGTGTGATTTGTGGGGCAGAGAAGATGGACCAACCCTCAGCTCTGGTCCAGCATACGGTCTCGCATCTTCATCACTCCTGTTCACCCTCGTAGTAAAGCAGTAGGGAACGGGGAGGGAGGATGCTGCGACCAGCACTGGAGCTGGGGTCAAAGAGGGCTCTGGTCACCACCACCATCCTTTGTCTTCCTATTCCCTGCCGAATTCCTAGATTTTCACCCAGATTTTCAGCCCAACCAGCACACCTGACCCTGACCAGCAGGAAAACCCTGCCCATTAGCATCATCTGGGGAGCTGCAGCCTTCCAAAGGTGTGGGCCAGTCGGGCACCTGAGGAACGAAGGTGATAATCTGGTGAGCAGCTCCACCTGCCTGAGGTTAGAAAAGGACCTTTGCGAAGACAAACCAGTCTGGGACCGTCCCTGGGGCTGCTGGTTCTACTGGGACAGCCGGGTATGCTCCACTCTTGCGTTCAAGGAGGTGAGTGAGGCCAGGCAGAGCTCGGAAGGGAAGCAAGGGTTGTGTTAAGCTCATGAGACAGCAATAAAACCCAAGACGTGACTATTTGAGGGTGCGGATCCGTGTTTCACGGGCGGCAGCGCTGGGGATGTTGTGACAGCTTTCTGGCAGCTCCTGTCTGCGTCGCCCTCCCCTGCGGGATCTGGGGAGGGGGAAGAGGGTTTGTTAATGGAAAGGATGAGGAGAGGTGGGTTTCTGTGGGTTGTTTTGTTTAACACCAAGGGATTTTTGCTGATTTGTTTCCGGGCGCGCGCTGCTGAAGTGTGCAAAGGGGGTGAGGTGCTGCCTGCAGAGCTGGCAGGAGAAGGGCTTTGGGTGGGGGGGGGGCTTGGGGGGACCTTTCTGGAGCAGCAATGAGAAAGCAGCCCCCCAGGAGCCACCGAGAGTTAGGAGCAAGCACCTCTTCTTTTTTTTTTTTTTTTTTTCCATAGAATCATAGAATGGTTTGGGTTGGGAGGGAGCTTAAAGACCATCCAGTGCCACCCCCTGCCCCGGGCAGGGACACCTCCCCCCCAGCCCAGGTTGCTCCCAGCCCCGTCCAACCCGGCCTTGACCACCTCCAGGGATGGGGCAGCCACAGCTTCTCGAGGCACCCTGCGCCGGGGGCTCACCGCCCCCACAGTCAGCGATTTCTTCCCAATATCTCATCTAAATTTCCCCTCTTCCAGTGTAAAACCGTTCCCCCTCATCCCACCGCTCCCCTCCCTGATCCAGAGTCCCTCCCCAGCTCTCCTGGAGCCCCTTTAGGCACTGGAAGGGGCTCTGAGGTCTCCCCGGAGCTTTCTCTTCTCCAGGCTGACCCCCCCACCTCTCCCAGCCCGTCCTCCCAGCAGAGGGGCTCCAGCCCTCCCAGCATCTCTGGGGCCTCCTCTGGCCCCGCTCCAACAGCTCCGGGGCCTTCTGCTGTGGGGACCCCCCGAGCTGGAGGCAGCACTGCGGGGGGGTCTCCCCAGAGCAGAGCAGAGCGCAGCAGAGGGGCACGATCCCCCCCTGGCCCTGCCGGCCACGCTGGGGGGATGCAGCCCGGGGGGCCGGGGGCTTTCTGGGCTGCGGTCGCACGTTGCCGGCTCCTGGGGAGCTTCTCACCCACCAACACCCCCAGGTCCTTCCTTTCAAGGCTGCTCTCCAGCCATTCTCCACCCAGCCTGGATTTGTGCTTGGGATTGCCCCAACGCATGTGCAGGACCTTACTCTTGGCTGTGTTGAACTCCATGAGGTTGGCACGGGCCCGCCCCTCCAGCCTATTTTTAATATTTTATCCCAGGAAGGCTGTGGGGTACAACAATCATTGGGCTGATGAACGTATCAGTGTCAAAGAGCTCCAGGTAAATTTATCTGTGTTTAAGAGGGTCTGTGTAACCTGTCCCTGCCCAAAGGACTGTGTGGAGGTTTTGAATCGGTGGGATTTTTTCCCTTTTTTTACCCCAAAGAGGGTAAATTTTGCAGATATCATTTATACCCCTTTAACTCCCAGGAGCATCACTGCATCGAGGCAGGTTTACACCAGGTGAGGATTCACCTCAGTTCTTTAAGCATCACATTGAGGGCGGAAAGGGGAGAGAACGGATGAAGGAGGGCGAAGGGATCCCGTCCGTCAGGTCTTTTCCCATCACTTCTGCTCAGTTGTGCACGGCGGCGGAGGGGACTGACGGAGCGGGATGTGACAGGTCGTCACTCTGACTTGCCCAGCTCTGGGAGTTCTCTGGAAACCGGGTTTTGGATGGCGAGAGCCCAGCTTGGGGTAAGAAAACGGCGTTTAGGGAGAAGGCTGGAAAGCCTCATCTCCACCAAGACTGTTCCCGAACTACAACGTTGCCCTTCGCATCCAGCGCCTCTGCCGTTGTCGCAGGAGTGAAGTTTTGTGATCTAAGGCTTAGTCGTCGCCACGAAAAGTGCCTGCCTTTGCCCCAGCTCTGCCACGAGCCCCTTTGAGCTCTAAACCAGCAGAAAAGTGAGGCTTTTTTGCAGCAGGTGAGCAAGTTGAGGGGGGCGGGAGAGGGGAAATGGGCCCTTTCCAGTGCCTGCAGCATCCTCGCTGATGCACACATTGGTACCCATCACCAAGAGCCCCCTCTGCCCCAGGGGAGTGGGGCTGAGAAAACACTTGTTATGGGACAAAACTGGGTTTTCATCTCAAGGGTGAATGACTTTTAAAGGAATATGTACAGACCCAAGGTCCAGAATACGAAACAGCTCTGAACCAACCTCTTATTGCAGCTCCTGAGAGCCGGTGCCTAAATCCCTTGGGCAGCTCCATCTCAGATCCCGAAATCCGGTGGCTTTTGGTAGCAGAAGGGTCCCTCCCTGTATTTCCACCCTTGCCTTCCTCCCCAGAGTGAGGAGCATTGGCAGGAGCCTGATGCACGAGCGGGGCAGGTTTCCAGCTCTGCTTTCACCCCAAACTCTCAGCTTTTTAATTACAAGCAAGAAATTACCCCGGCAGCCTGTGCCAGCCCCTCCGGGGTGGGCAGGTCTCCTTCGGGGTCAGATAACCGCAGCTGGAGGTTAGGAGTGTGTGTCGAGATGGAGGAAACGGCTTGAATACCTGTTCTTATGTAGTTACACCTATATGCATGTTGATATGTATGTGTTTGCGTTCTCTTTTGTATCTCTAGATGTGTGCAGGTAGAGGAATACGTGTAGGTACGTACCTGCACACGCTGTCTCCTTCTCTAGAGAGCAACGGCACCAGCTGAAGCATCTTCCTCTACGCCTTTCTAATCAGCCCAGTAAGTCCCATTTTTCAGCCAAGGTGAAAGTTTTCCCCCCAAAAGACCAATTATTTTTGTCCCCAGGCTCAGCCTTTATCACAATGCGTCCCTGCTTCCCCCCCCTCCCCCCCACCGCAGCAGCCCGAGAGGCTGTCGGAGCCGAGACCTCCCGCGGCCGATGTCCCGTTAAGCATCTCGCAGTGCGATGGTTTCATTCGTACCCAGGGCTGGGTGGGTTTTCAGCACTGGGAATGGCCTCGACCCCCATCATACCCTGTTGCGTGTGCCGAAATGGGAGATTTTAACAGTGAAGAGGGGAAGTAGAGCCCTTAAAATCCCCCCCCCCCCCCCCCTTGGTTCTTGTGTGCCCATAGGTAGCGCATCCCTAAATAAAACATATGCACCACTGTCCTCTTCTGGCTGGAGCTGTTATGTCGCAGCCACTTGCCAAGACCTGAAAGACCCTTTTTTTTTTTTTTTTTTTTTTTTTTCCCCCCCCCGGGTAAATTTGCCTTGTGCCATCCCTCCCCGCTGCAGAGGACGGGATTTGGGGGGCCCGACTTCATCAGCAGCTCAGCCCCGGGTTTGGGCAGCGAGGGAGGGGGGTCTGAATGCGGCCGTCAGGTGCTGGGGACCACGGGGTGCTGCGGTGGGTTGCCCCCATCCTGGGGAGATTTCATTAAGTGTTGTGGCATGCTGTAAAAATAGTGCTATATTTCCGTCCCCCAGACAGGGGCACTGTTGCATTTCATTCCTGGTACAAGATATTTTGATTTTGGGGTGTTTTTTTGGGTTTTTTTTTTTTGGGGGGTTTTTTTTTTTGGGTTTTTTTTTTGGGGGGTTTTTTTTTTTTGGGTTTTTTTTTTTTTGGGTTTTTTTTTTGGGTTTTTTTTTTTTGGGTTTTTTTTTTTGTTGTTTTTTTTTTGTTGTTTTTTTGTTGTTGTTTTTTTGTTGTTGTTTTTTTGTTGTTGTTTTTTTGTTGTTGTTTTTTTGTTGTTGTTTTTTTGTTGTTGTTTTTTTTTTGTTGTTTTTTTTTTGGTGTTTTTTTTTTGGTTTTTTTTTTTGTTTTTTTTTTGGTTTTTTTTTTTGGTTTTTTTTTTTTTTTTTTTTTGGTTTACGGTCCACTAAAGCTGCTCTGGGAGGGGCACAAATTCCCCTGCGAGGTGAATTTGAGATTACTGACGGTAACTTTAATTTCCTTGGTCACTTTTTCAGAGGCACCCTTAGCCAGCGAGACCTGGTAACCGCAGAGCAGACAGAAACTGCTGCTTCGGAGCCACCAGCAAACACTCGCTGATGTTACTGGGCTTCAGCAGCTGCAGGGACTTCATTTGGAGACCAAGATGGAGTTACCCGAAGTGGCAGAGCTGCTCCCTCGAGCTGCTGCCCCTGTGTTGACGGAGGAATGAAGGGAGCAGACCTGCGCCTCCCTCACCCGCTGCGAAGGGACGTTTCGGCAGCTCTTGCACGCTCTGTGCCTCAGTTTCCCCATCTATGACCCTGCCTTGGGCAGGGTTTCGAGGCAATGAGGTGATGCCATGCTTGGCCCTATGGCTCTGTAAGGCAGGAATACCGCTCGGGATGGATGGTGCCTTATGTTCGTCCCCCGCACCGTGCGGGAGGGAGCCTTCCCCTCCAACGGGGCTGGTTACAACCAGGGCACCAGAGCATCTCCTCACCTTCCTCCTGCCTGTCCCCGTCATGTGCAGGGAGAAGAAAGGACCTAGCAGAGGTCCAAATTTCAGACTTTCCCTCCTGCTCCTCCATCTTTCCTTCCCTAGTTTGCAGGGGCGCCGAAAGAGGGGTAATTGCCACCCTCTCCTCCCCGCTGCAGCCTTTTATTTTCCATTTGTGTCTCATTTCTTCCCTGACTGTCTGAAGAGAAACCACCTCCCTCTCCTTTGCGTCGCCACTCACCCCAAAATGTGGCACAGCCGTATCTACATCCCTGCACTGGTCCAGCGGCAGAGGCAAGGCGAGGGAGAGCATCCTCCTCCCTTCGCTGCCGATTCAAGGGGGGGATTGTGCCCCTCTGCTGCGCTCTGCTCTGCTCTGGGGAGACCCCCCCGCAGTGCTGCCTCCAGCTCGGGGGGTCCCCACAGCAGAAGGCCCCGGAGCTGTTGGAGCGGGGCCAGAGGAGGCCCCGGAGATGCTGGGAGGGCTGGAGCCCCTCTGCTGGGAGGACGGGCTGGGAGAGGTGGGGGGGTCAGCCTGGAGAGGAGAAGGCTCTGCGGAGACCTCAGAGCCCCTTCCAGTGCCTAAAGGGGCTCCAGGAGAGCTGGGGAGGGACTCTGGATCAGGGAGGGGAGCGGTGGGACAAGGGGTGATGGCTTTAAACTAAAAGAGGGGAGATTCAGACTAGATATTGGGAAGAAATTTTTCACTTTGAGGGCGGTGAGCCCCTGGCCCAGGTTGCCCAGAGAGGTGGGAGATGCCCCATCCCTGGAGGTGTTCAAGGCCAGGTTGGACGGGGCTCTGAGCAACCCGATCTAGTTGAAGATGTCCCCGCTCATGTCAGGGAGGTTGGACTACCTGACCTTCAAAAGTCCTTTCCAACCCCAAATATTCTATGGTTCTATGATTTCTCTCCTTTGGCTGACACAAAACGGACAAACAACATGGAAGGGGCTGTTGTGGGGGTTAAATAAGGGCTGGAGATGGATGCTTTGGTGTCATCCTTCATGGACGTTGGGGGTGAGATGCTGCTCTCCCCAGGGAGGAAGCAACGACGTGAGCAGATATGCGCTCTGGTCAGAGGTGGTGGTGAGAGTTTCTTATTACTGATACAGAATAGCCTGATTTTGGTGACCAGGAGCTGCTGTGACGTCGGTTATGGTTATGCAAACCCGCCGAGAAGGTGACAGACCTGGAACAGGAGCCTGCCCGTCGATGGGGCAGCGTCGAGTTGGGCAATGAAGACCCACAGGCTGGAACTTCATCGGGGTCAGCGTGGGGTCCGGGGCGATTAGTGACTGTGTTTATAGACACCTCGATGAGGGGGGTGGGGATCAGATTGCCAAACACCGCCCCGGCCCGGGGGATAGCATAGCACAGCCTGGTGAAATCAGAGTGGGCAGAGAAAGTGATCACGAAAGATTAGAGAAGGGTGGGGGAGCGCTGGGGAAACGGGGCCCCGGGGCAGAGGGACTGCGATGGTGGGGCCATCGTCCTCCAGTTAAAGAGCTGGTCCAAGGACTGGGATGCTGCTCTTGGCTCTGCCCGAAATGCTCTTCACCTCCTTTGTGTATTGGGGATGGGGTTGTACCGCAGACCCGCCTGAGGTCCCCAACTCACAGCGACAGCGGAGGGCTCACCAGTATGAGCATCCCTGAGTTCCTGTGCTCCTCTTGCTGCTGGGAGCCAGCCCCAAAGCACAGGGGTGGCGTGGGGGGCTCCAAGATGCTGAAAAAAACACGTGCTCCAACAGGCTTTGGCTTCCGCTAAAACTGTTGGATGTGGGCTTAGGAACAGCATTTAGAGCTGGAGGAAGGCGCACCTGATGGGAAGGACCCTGCCGGCTGCAGCATCAGGCAGGTACCGGAGCGCTGCCCACAAACCAGACGGGAAACGGAGCTCGGGGAGGCGAGAGGGCAAATTGCTGCCCCGGCTGAAATCGGAGCGGGTGGCAGTCCCGGTTTGCCCGAGCGGCTGCACAGACCTGCTGCCGCGTTATCCCGCATGGGGAGGCACCGACAAGGCAGATCCGTGCCCTCCCTGGGCTTTGCAGAGCTGGGGCCAGCGGCCGAGTCGGGCAGGGAACAGGGAGAGCCCCAAACCCCCTTTTCCCAAGTTTGTCTCAGCTTCCCCTTCTCCTGGTCTGGATTTTTGGGGTGCTGGAGATCCCAACTCCTGGGTGCATGGAGCAACCTCTCTCTCTTTTTTTTTTTTTTTTGTTTGGTTTGGTTTGGGGTTTTTTTTTTTTTTCCTCGCCCCGCGCAGTTGGCCAGCCTTCCCCTTCCATCTCTGCCAGGGATGCGCTGGAGCATGGCCGGCGCGGAGCTGCTGGCGCTTGGCCGCCTGCACCGCCGGCAGCTCGGGCGGCTCCTGCCGGGGCCGGGCAGATGGCAGGCAGGGCAGGTCGCATCCCGCAAAGCAGCCCAGAGAAAGCCACCCTGAGAAGCTTTTGTTTTGCTGCCCGGAGCTTCTCTTTCAGGTTCAGCGTTTCCAGGGCATCGACGGGAGCGGGGGCAGCCCTGGTGTGATTGGGGGAGGTGTCCGTTCCTCCCCGGAGAGGGCTGGGGTGGCCAGTGGACCCCTGTCCTGCTCTGGATGGATGTGGGTGGCTGAGACCCCGAGATTCAGCATGACAGATTTGAAGCTTTCATTGATGAGCAAAACACACCAAAGTCCCGCAAAGCGGGGAATTAAAGGAGAAGAAAGAACCAAGTGGGACAGAAACCGGGGAGAAAGGAGGCGACGGAGATGGCAGGGTGCAGCGAGGAGGGAGAAACGCAATCCACTCAAGTGGGTACATAATTTATTTGCCCATTAGCTATTAATAAGCCGGCCTTTTGTATCAAGTCTCCCGACGTCCTTGTAACAACTTCAGGCCTTTCTGTGGAGCATCACCCTTTCTGGGTGTTCCTGTGCCACTTGCCATGCTAACATGATTCTTGATATGTCCCGTGCCTTCGTTACCACCATTCAGCTGAACAAGTAATTAATGAGATTCCCCCATTACTGCAGTGTAACTGTAACCTCTGGGAAATACCCATGAGGTAGTACCATCTCCTAGGGGTGATGGGCACGCATGGCTTTGGGTGGTGCTTAAAGGTTAAGATAAGTCTTTGGGGCTTCCTTGTGAGTTGGGTTAAAGCCCAATGGCCAAGCTGATGACTTGGGCAGGCCGTGGACCTTTCCTTCCACCACTGTGTTCATGATTACTGCGGGATCAGATGTGGTACCTGATACCAAGATGTAGATCATCTCAGTGTAGCAAGGAGAGGGGGAGAAGACCCATCCATCCTGGTCAACAAGCTCACAGCTACCCTGCAGCCTCCAGCATCCTCCCATCCTTCTCACCAAGCAGAAGACAGATGGGCTTAACCCATCCGGTGTATTCTTAGGATAAAGGTGACAAGAACACCATACCATAGGCTTGGAAAGACCCATCAGAGCAGCCAAAGTCTCCTACAGGTGATTCTTGGTGACTCAGGAGCAATGTGGGTCTTTGCTAACGGGAAGACCCTTCTGCAACCTTGAGGTACGTCACCTCTCCCCCAGCATTGTCTGATGCTGCTGCTCAGAGCTGAAGGCAGGGCCACTTTTTGAATTTGCCCAAAGTGTGGGATGCTCAGTGCCTCCTGGAGAACCCCTTTAAATGCTCCCAGGGCCTCCATGGGACATGGAAGGGCCACAAGTCAACCAGTCCCCGAAGTATTGGCCTTGTGTCCCTTAGGCACTGCCCAGGGAAGAGTGGTGAGGCCAGGACCAAGCCTGGAGCCACGCAGCTCCCGTTGAGGCACCAACATGCCTTGGTAGGATCAAGAGATTGGGCTCCAGCCCACGTCTGGGCAGGTAAGAGCTACTGGACTCTTTGTTGCCTTTTAGTCTTAAAATGTGAATGTTGCTTCTTCAAACGGCTCTTGCTGCCAGGTGGGAAGCTCTTAACGTCCAGGGCAACGCCTCACCCCATGCGAACGTTACCCATGGAGCAATGATGGAGACAAATCTGCTCCCACGTAACGAAGCTATCACTTGGGAGGGAATTCTGCTCAAGAGCTGAGGTCTTGGGGGTACAGCCCCTCTCTTGGGGCTGCTTGCTGAAGGGTTTGGGGTTTTCTGGGGCAGTCGTTACCACCACGTGTGAAGAACGCCGCAGCCCTGCTTGCAGCGCCACGTTTCTTCCCCGTGTTTCCTTTAAAGCCAAGGACAGCAAAGCAAGGTAGGGTTTCACGAGGGTATAGGGTTTCCGAATCTGAGTCTTTCCTGAGATAAACTCTTTCTAATCCGTACCTGGCGTGTCAGAGACGCGCAAGCACCGGCCGCGTCCGTAACCACTCAAGATACTCCTATTGCTTGAGGAAGGGCTGTAATTTAGGCTGGCTCAACGGGACTGCAGGTGAGTGACTGCTTCTAATTTTATTTACTGTGCTTATAAAAGACTGAACAGCATTGATGATATAGTGGAAATGTAACTGAGCCCAACGCCTATGGAAAGTTCCCACCGATGTTAAGCCACTCCTTTTATTTTACTTTATTATCGCTACGACGTGGAAGAATCACCTGGTTGAAAAGGTTTCCATTTATCTCCAGCTAAAATGGTGCTTGGCTCATGGTTTTATCCCAAGTTGTGCTGATAGAGGATTTTTCGGATGCTCTTGGGTTTGTGCCTGAACCCAAACAGATACGCTCTGTGCTTTGAGCATTTACAGCCTTTGTTTCTCTTCCAAGACTTAAATAAAGTAGTTACTCTTGGCTGTGATCTTTTTAATGGGCTTGAATGCTTCGCAAGTATTCCATTAGAAAATCATCAGCCGTTGCAATCTGCTTTATTGGAGCATACGCGAGAAACATTGAAGACATCGAAACACACGCGAGGAAACATTACGTGCCTTCAGCCTGCTCAAATGAAACCGTAAGGACCCGGGGTGAAAGAATTCATCAGTATTTCTGACAGGCTGAAATCCCTGCCTGCCAAGCAGTCACTTAAATCCTGAAACAGCGGCGGGAGCATCCGTTCCATCGGGATGGATTAAATAGGGATGCAGAAGCAGACGACATCAGATTCAGGCTGCGGTAATAAGAGTTAATGGATTCTTTTTAGCTTGGCTTGGTCTCGCCTGGAAAGGAAAAGGATGTTTTAGGTGATCCTGGGGGACCGAGCGTGGGAATCCCCACCGCGCAAAGCTGCGCAGGGCTTATCCTGGTGACGCAGAGCAGCGTGTGGGGAGGGTCAGCGGGAATATTGGGTCGAAACTGCTTCTGGTTCCCGTGGATTCAGTACAGTTTGCATTTAGCGGCGAATAATAACGTGAGATTTTCAGAGGGACTGGTTTAGGTCGTCTTGCCTGGTCTTGCGGGTTGGTGCAGGAGCACGGACGGAGCCGGTCCTGGCGCTGGCTCAGCGCTCACTGCGGCTCTCGCACTAACGAACGCTTCCATCCTCTAAGCACTAATGAAAAAGCCCACAGAAAACCAGGCACTGGGGGCAGAGGTTGGGTGAAAGGACTCAGAAGGGGCTGAAGAGACTTTCCTTGGTTCGTATCGGCTTTGGGTTCGAGCAAGCATCACCCCAGAGTCACTCCATAAGGACCTTCAGGGTTGTTTCACGTTTGACGTGTGATGAGTTGCACGGTCTCAGGGAGGGAGGCAGTCCCTGTAAAGGCTGTAGAAATTTCCATAGAAGCAAAGCTTCAACCCTAATTTTTAAGGGAGAAAAAATGATTATATTGCTGATTCCCAGAGCGGTACAATCTGGCGTCCTCAGTTACGCTGTGCCCTTCGCTTCTCCCCAACCCCAAAGTGGCTTAAAACTGCAGCTTTTACAGCCCCGATGGTGCGTCTGTGCCCCCGTGAATGATTCCCCGTTGCATCTCAAGATGAAATTCAGCTCATGGCATGAGGTCGGGAAAACCCTGGCTCTGCCGTGATCACTTAAGTGCCGCCCTGGGCGCGGAGGGGGGACCAGGGTACCCCGTCCCGGGGTGGCCGTACACCCCGCGGGGCTCTGCTGCCGCGGGGCTCAGCCGTATCTCTTTTCAAAGGTCACTGGAAGGAGATTGGGAAGTTGCTCTGAGGCAAAATCGGCTCCAACTTTGCATGAGGAGCCCGGAGCTGTTGGGGGAAGATGACCCCAAGGGGCAGCTTTTTGTGCTCTCTGAGCTTTGAGAGCTCCTTTTCCCCCACAGCTGGGGGCAGATTTTCCAGGGCTGATTTTCCAGGATGTGAAAAACCTGGTTGTTTTTATTTCTTTTTATTACCTTCGGTGTTCTTTGGGGGTTTGGGGGGGTTTCTTTTTTTTTTTTTTTTTTTGAGCAGCACTTCTGGGAGACCCCAATTTTGCGCACCCCGCTGCCGGGACGCCGCTGGAAGGGCTCAGCGCAGGCTGATCTTGATATTTTTTGGTTTTTTTCCTAATTCAATGGCACAGCGTGGAAACCTGCCCCAATTACACAGGCTGGAACGAAGCTGGAGGGAAAGGCTCAGCAGCCCAAGCTGCCGGCGGGAGGATTTGGGATGCAGGTGAGGGCTGGGGGCGGCTTTCGGAGGTCAATCGGGAAATGTCCTATCTGGTACTCGCCCCGTTCCTGTGCGCCGGGTCCTTTTCCAGGGCCATACGCTCATTTTTGCCTTGGCTGGGGAAATTTCAGGGCAGGGAAGGAAGGCGATGCTCTCTGCAGGGACTGGGGAAAGGATTGGAAAGGGAAATAGTTTCATCAAATCCTGCCGGGAAAGCAGGCGGGGGCTTAAAACGGCGGCTCGGATGCCTTCGCTGGAGGCAATAGGTGATGCTCACGGCCCCGATGGCTCTTTGGGACTGACTGAGGGGTTACGGCCGCATCCAGCGACCTCTGCTCAGCGCCTGGCTGGGGCTGCTCTTGGCTTTTTCCAGGGTATGGCCAGGAGCCAGTGTTGTACGGGCAAGGTGTGACCCCCACCCCACGAAGGTTCGGGGAGGAACGGGCACCCCTGGGCACAGTGATGTTAAAAAAAAAAAAAAAAAACCCAAACCCAACAGGGTGGAAAAAGCACCCAGGGGTGCCATTCCTGCCCCTGAAGCTTTGGTATTTTGGGAGCTCCCCTCTGCGGCTAACAGCAATAAAGCTCCCGGGAAGGGAGGATTTTCCCGAGCACGGGGACGAAGTCAGGCCCAGATGTTGGCAGCAGCCGAGGAAGCGCCCGGCCGAGGGGACACGTGGCCGGAGCAGCCCCGGATGCCTCCGCTCGGCGGGTACCTCGGCGTGCAGCCGCCCTGCTGGGAGCAACGCAGGGTCCCCATTCTCCGGCTTCTCCTTCCTTTCAAGTGGGTGCAATGGGCACCGTCCCGGCTGAACGCGGCTGAGCATCCCAGCCGGCAGCCCCGCGCGGAGGGGGACAGAACGGACCACGTCTCAGCATCATCATCTCCTCTTCCTCTGCTCCGGGCTGCTCCTTCCTCACCCTCGCTCGGAAAGCCAAGGCCGTGCGCGCACTTGGCGGACGTGAAGGGCGGTGAGTTGGGATGCAGGATGCCGTTGCTGCTGCATCCCTCGCGGGCAGGACCCGGCGAGGGAGCGAAAACCCATTTCAGGCACAAGGAGAATGAGGGCAAGGAGTCCCACCGGGCTCACGTGGGTACCGGCATCACCTTTCCGCCCGGCGCAGGAGAGGTAGGAGCATCCCGGCGCTGCCGTGGCCATGCGCCCGCGAGAGGCAAAGGGGCAGCACCGCCGGGCAGCCCCCAGCTGAAGGAGGAGGAGGAGGAGGAGGAGGATGGAGGCAATGGGAGCGGGCGCCCCGCGCGCTGGGGGAGGATGAGGATGATGCAAAAGCCGGGTTTGTCGCTCCCTTCTTCTTTGTGGCAGCCTTCGTGGTGGGGGGAAGTTGGGGGGAGGAAGGAGAGAAGGGTTTGGCGGGTGGGTTTGGGGCAGTCGGGTGCCGCGTTGCTTTTTTTGTTGGGTATTTTTTTGGGTGGTGGTGACCAGGGGAGAAGTTTGGTTGGCCCTTGGAGGAAAAGGGAGGGTGAAGTGCTCCTGATGGGCAGGGGTGGGCTGCGAGCAACCTCGGCTTGGTTGAGAGCTGGAGGGTCCCACTGGTTTTAAGTGGGTTCAATCACTTTAAGTCTTAATTACTTTTAGCTGCTGGGTCCTAATTATAATGTCCTTGCCTGGATGGGACCATGGGGTGCCGGGGTGCCGTGATGTGCTTCAGAGAGCTGCTCTGACCTCCGCAGTGGCTCTTGGTCAGCAGATGATGCTGCGAGCCCCGAGTGACACCGGGACCCCAAACCCTGTCACCGGCTCTTTTTAGCTGCTGTTGTTGCAAAAATCAGGATCAATGCAGGTATCTGTCTGACCCGATTAGCGGCTTCCTATTGCTTTCCATTTATACCATATATCCATTTTTGGCTGTGGCCAACGACCTCCTATCAGGGTTTGCCGCCAGTGCGGATTTTTTTTTTTTTTTTTGGGGGGGGGGGGGAAATGTCATTTATTTGTCCCTAGGAGCAGACTTTGAGGTCACAGCACTGAGCTCTGAGTTGGAGGGGGGGAGGGGTGCTCTGCCTCTATCCCAGCGAATTTGGACAGACTGGGAAAGTTTCCCATCGATTTGGGATCGAATTGTCTTTCTCGCGTTACAGCCGCTGTAAGCAGAGAGGGGGAGAGGGGGGAGGACGGCTGCCTCCCCCCGTCCCCCCATCCGGCCGCCCTGACGGAGCCGGGATGCTCGAGGGGAAAGGGGTCACTCCGTGCCCCCCCGCGCTTTCTGGCGCTTTACAAGTGCTTTGTGTCCGTCTGTCCATCCCCCGGCAGCTCCCTAAAACCTGCCGAACACTTTTGCAGCAGCGATCGGCTTCACGAATCCCGGCGGTGAGAGAACCGCCGCCTTCCCGAAAAGCCCATTCAGCAGCCCCGAAAGCCACCGCAGCACCCTCGGAGTCAAAAACCTATTTAAATCTTCTCCTGAATCAGGCTTAAAAGCCTGACTCTGGGTAGGGGGAAGACGAGGAGGGCTCAGCTGCGGCATAGCCTGGCCCGGACGCGGATGGTGGCCAAGTCCCTTCGGCGAGCAGCCCGCGGCGCCGCAGAGCTCATTTCACCCCATCTGGCTTTTCCCCGTTACCTGCCTTGTTCTGCGGCAGCTTTTATGGGGCAGCCGGTGCGGGACCACGTCGGCTCCCTCCTAGCAGGGACTCGCCCTCGCTTGTTATTAAATTACATCCTGACCCGGTTAATCCGTAGCTGATTAATTTTGGACTGTACGGTCGGGTATCAGAAAGGTTTCATCCGTCTCATGGCGTGTACTGTATGTACTGGGCTCTCTGTTAATCTGATTTTATTTTTTTTTTTTTGTCTTAATATAAAAAAAAATATGGGTGGAAAAATGAGACTGAGGTATGCAAACTGGGGAGGATGAAAGGGGTCCGCCTGGGAATGGTTCTCTGCTTGCCGGGGGGGGTCAGCCGGGAGCGATCCCTCTGTCCCAGCACCAGGAATCCCGTTTGGGATCTTCCTCCTGCGCATCGTTTCCCGCAGGGCTCCTGCTCGGCTGTAGAGCGCATCGCCAGGTCAGGGGAAACTGAGGCACGGAGATGGAATGAGCGCATAGGAGTCAGTGGCCACTGGTTCAGGTTGATCATTTCTTTGCCGGTGTGATCTGTGGGTTTAAATGCTGGGGCTCATCCTGCCCCCCCCCCCCTTCCCTAAGACGCACTTTAACCTTTCCTTTTAAAAGCCAAAGTCTCGCGTAGGGGTCGCAGGCCGGGCTGCTCCGGAGCTCTGTGCCCCTTTGGTGCCGTGGGGCAGCAGAATCCCTGGGCTCACTCTGAGCCACTCTCTTATTTCAGCATATTTTGGCCCCTTTTCCATTTCTCCGCTCTTCCCGCGCCGAGGACGTGAAAGCGGAGGCAGCTTTCGCAGGACCCCTATCACCCGCTCGAAGGTTTGAATTATTCTTTCCTAGTTTTTTTACCATCCATAAACTGCTAACATCTCCCCTCCCGCTTATTCCCTCCCAGCTGCACGCATTCGCCTTGAATTCCAAGACCTCGATTTGCAAATGTCTCTCCCGAGGAGGGGGATGAGCCGCAAAAATTTTGCGGCGTCTTCCCCGGCAGCAAACCCAGGAGCTCCTCGCTTTTCTTCCAGGGATGGTTCCTGCCCCATTCCCGGCGGCAGCAGATGCCCCATCCGACTCTCGGAGCCTCCCAAGGATGCTCCAGGCCTGAATTAAAGCTCAAATAATCCTTTAATTATCACCATCCCTTGTGGCATTACCCTCAGCGCCGGGGCAGCCGGAGCCGGTCCACGAACCCAACCCGAAACCGAGGGGGGGGGGTTGGAGAATTTGGGTTGTGGTTTTGCACCTTGCAAGCTTCGCGCGTCCTCCAAAATCCGTCTCTCCCTAATTCAGGGGGAGGGATGGGGACGGGGGTGGGGGTGGTGTTTGCTAATTTAAGGGCACTTCGTGCAGCACCGGGAAATAAGATAAATTCAGCCCCGATATTTCAAAGAAGCACAGAGGTGCCGTGGAGCCAAGCCGGCTCCATCCAAGAGCGGCGTAGCTGAAATAGTAACACTGAACCCCGGCTAATTAGTTCGGTTAAGAAAGAGGGAAATTAGCAGGGGCTCATTACCGCAGTAAATTGCTCTGCGGACCGAGGCGCGTGCCTGGCGCGGGGCAGAGCCCCGCGGACGCGCTGCTTTGCGGAAGTCTCTGCGGACATCGTTTCGCTTGAGAATTGGGGAGGGGGGGGGGGGGAGGAAATAAATCAAAAATCAAATGAAGTGCCACCGCCTCATCGCACGGGAGGGGCGATGGGGGCTGCAGGACCTTCTCCTCCTCGTTCCCGCCCTGCTCCAGTTCGCCTTTGCAGCTCATGGGGGAAATGGGTGTGATGAGTTGGTCAGTCCTCTGCCCCTTATTATTAGGGAAGATTAAGCTCCCTGTGCAAACACAGGTCCAAGCAGTAACTCGGGGACTTGCTGCAAGAAAAAAAATTAAAATCCCTTTACCAATTAATCTTTCTGCAGCGGGGCTGAGGGTGTGTTTTAGCTCCCCTCCCGCCGCCGAGCTGTGTGCGCAGAGCACTGAGCAGCGATCCCGTACCAGCGCTTACTGGATGCCCGTCCCTGCGGGACACCCTCGAGGGCCAAATTTGTCCGTGGGATAAATCCCGGCAGAGCCGGCGATGCCAGGAGCGCGGAGCGGAGGATTAGAGGGAAAGAAGTGCAGGAGGAGGAGGGGGTGCCCGGGGCAGCCCGGTTTGGGAGGGTATTTAAACTTTTAGGGCTAAAAGGGTATTTAAAGTCACCTCGGTTGAAGGCAAAGGCAGAACTGGCCCGAGGGCGTCCAGGGTGTAGCCGAAATCTCCAAAGACGACCGAGTTGTGTAACCATCCTGCTTCTTGGAGGTAATGATGTTATTCAGAGCGTCTCCCCCCGTACCCGTCTCCCCCGGACCGTCACCCCGCTTTGATTTCAGGGATGTTCCGATTAAGAGCGGGTTTTTGCTAGAGCTGACTTCTCAGCCCCAGCAGAAGCCAAACCGTCAGCTCCTGTGGATGGTTTTCCCGCTCCGGGACTCCCTCTGGCACAGCTGCTCTTTGCCCCGGGTGCAGGATGTGACCCTGCTTAGTGCCAGGGAGATTTTGGGGGGGAAAGAAACCCCAAAAGCGCTCAGGTTTTGCCTACAAACACCATGGCCCCATGGTCGAAGCCCTCCTGAAGCTGCATTTGGAGGGGAGACGGGCGCAGGCTGAGGCTGAATTTAGGTGCCAGGAATACCGATTTCATGCCTTTTTTGCTAATAGATCTCCAGCTGCCTCACGGGGGTGGGTAAATATAAGCACCGTGGTCTATAGGGGTGCAGAAGGGGGTATATAAAATGATAACCCGACTCTGAAGGACCTCATCAAAGGTCTGGATAACGTTGTGTCCCGTTTCCGTCGCAGCTGGACGGAGATGAGTATGAGATGCTCCAACCCGGCGGGTCCCGCGCTCTCCTCCGGGACGGGGCGGTTTAATGTGCTCATTAACATCACGGGGAGGGGGGGAGAAATAGCTCAGAGGACAGAAAAGGATGCTGGAGGGAGGGAAATCAAGGTGACCGGGTCCCTCAAGAGCAAAGGAACGTCACCGTGGAGGAATTCAGGCTGAAGCACGCGGGTGGGAACGTGCCATCCCCCTCCTCTGCTTTCCCCCAAACGCAGAGGTGGAGGAGGAAGAGGAGGAGGAGGAGGGTGGGGAGGTCACCTGGGTGAAGGTAGAGGTGGGAGCCACGTGAGGCCACCCGACAGGGATGAACCCACCCTGCTCATGATGAGGATGAAACCACCTTCACCCACGACGAGGATACCCATGAGCGTAGCCAGCTCTGGAAAGGGAAAATGGGGAAAGAAAAAAAAAATATATATATATATAAAAATCCCAGTTATTTCAGTGACTCAAGCCCGACCTGGCTGGTCCCATCCACCCGGGGCATTTATTTATTTATTACTGGAGGTTATAAGCCTGGCGGCGCTGGGGTCCGAGCCAGAGGCCGGCGGGCAGCCAGGCGTGAAGAAAGGGCACGTCCCCTCTCTCCCTCGTCCTCCGCCGATGCCCTCCACGGGGCTATGGCGGCCGTACCTGCGGCTGCAACCCGGCCCGGCCACCCCGACGGGGGGGCACGGAGATGGCCCACGTGGCGGTGGCACCGTGGCCGTCCCCTCCGGGAAAGGAGCCCGCTGTACCCACGGCCACAGGCAAGAGGTAGGTGGGCAACGGGGGGATGCTCCAACCCTCCGGCTTTCCCCTCCCCTCCTCTTTTTAATATAATTATTATATATGAATAATAAAAAGAGCCCTATCGCCCGCTGTAAATCTCTCTCCCGGTGCCAGCGGCGTGTGGGTCCCCGTCCCCCCTCTCCGCCTCCCTCGCCAGCTCAGACCTCGCCGCATCACGGACGAGACATGTCCCCGCTGGACCATCCGGAGCATTATTGGGGATTAAAGGTGTCATCCACCAGAAGGGCACGTCCTCCCCCGTCTCGCTCGCCGACCGGCGGGTGGGGGCAGGAGCTGGGGTGGCCGAGTCCCCCCCCTCCCCGGGCGAGCGGGGCACGGGGATAAGGTGCCTCCTGCAGCACACCATCCCCCTTTCCCGATGGACCCCCGGCTCTTTTTAGGGCTCCCGGAGCGATGGCGGGGCCGAGGCTCCGAACCGCGCCGCATCCTGCCAAAGCCCATTCCCGGCGCGCCGGGCTGCCAATTAGACGGTGAACCAAATAGAGACGAGCCTTTTAAATGACATTGCCTGCGTTATCCCAAAGGGACCTTTCAAGGGTATGGCTGGACTTTTTTTTTTTTTTTTTTTTTTTTTATCCTCTGCTTTCCCTACACATCCCTATGTGTGTTTAATAACTCTCTTCCCAGATGCGGAGAGCGTTGGCACTTCCATGCCCTGGGCGGGTAAGTCCCCGTAGGTTGACGGAATTGCCTCCGTTCTCATCCCGGCACTGGGGTGGTGGGGAAGGGATGATGGCGGTGGTGGTGGGGAGAGAGGCTCAGCATCTCCGATTTTCTGGAAAATCCTCAGAACCGGCCGTTGTTCAGCCCAGGAGTGCGAGGGGACGCCGGGGCTGAAAGGGTGAGGGGTGGGAAGCGGAAGGGAACGGCAGACGAGGTGGTTTCGACGGTTGCGGAGGGGCTGGCGGAAACCACGGCCCCGATTTACTGGGAGGTGATGGGCAAAACACAAACTCTCTCCCTCAAAATGACCTTTCCCTTTCGCCGTCTCTCTCTCTCTCTTGCTTGTTGGGTTGTTTGGGTTGTTTTGTTGTTTTTTTTTTTTTGTTTTTTTTATTATTTATTTTCCCCAGCCAGGGATTTCAGCTGAAGCGTATTAGTTAATCAGATTCTGAGAAGCAGATGTTAGGTGATTTAAGAGGAAAAAAAAAAAAAAAAAAAAAAAAAAAGAGGCAACTTTCTAGTTCAAGCCTCCGCTGGAGCCCGGAATGAGCGTTGCAAAGCTTTGGGAGGATGTTTTGTGGCTTCGGGCAGCGCCATTAATTTTGGTCTAAATTAAAAATCAGACAGACAGGGTGGTCTGGGGGTTTGGGGGCAGGTGGGGCACCTATCTCCAGTGATGGGACAGCAGATGTCAATGCGGTTTGGGGCTTTGAAGGCAAGAAAAGGAAAGTCGGAGTCTTGCATCCCTCGGGCAGCTGCCCCAAGGGCTTGAAATGGGGCTAAAAAGCACTTTTCCGTGTCCCAGCAGGGAGGACGAGCCCAACTTTCCACTCTCAGCCATGAGCGTGACGTGCAAATTGTCCTTTCACAGCTCCGTGCCTCAGTTTCCCCGTGAGGGATGATGCCGGGGGGGCTCAGTTCGATGCGCACGGAGCTTCCGGAGCAAAGCTGGGTTTCAAGATGACATGATTTCTTCTGTGACCAAAAGTCTCAGGCTGAAGCCATCCTACCAAGCAAGAGCTGGGGAATTTCCTTGCCCCCGGTGCCAGCGTGCAGTATTAAGAGTTAAGCACACTTAATGCTTCAAATACCGAGATCATCTCGCGGCGCCGATTTAGGATGCAATTTCGTGGTCAGCTTTAACTGCTCTAACTTTGCTCCGCCGTTGAGAGAGGCTCTCGGGCACGTGGTTCCCCTCTGGGCTCTCCCACCAGGATGGAGGAATGGTGGGACGCTTCAGCTCACCCATCCAGCTGAGCGCCGAACGCTCCCGCTCTCCTGATTCAAACTTGATTTTTTTCCGATTTAAAAATCATCTTCAATGGTTCGTAGCAAGAAAAAAAAAAAAACCAACAAAACAAAACAAGAGTACACGAGAAGGGAAAGATCTGCGCTGCTTTTCCTTTTTTTCTTTAATGCTTTTTTTCCCCCTTGAAGGGTTCCTAAGAGCTTCGTTGGGTCCGGGCGTACCGCCGCATCCCTTTGCCTGCCTCCCGCTGCTACGCGGGCACTGAAGCGTGGGTTAGCCGCAGCTCTCGGTTGCCGTCACCCCGCAGAGGTTGTGTCACGCTCTCCGCACACCCCCCCGTTGCTCCGATGCTCCGTCTCACCCTGCCCGCAAAAGCTCTTTAACAGAGCCGCCGCAAAGTCAAGCCTGAGGTCTCCTCGGAGAGCTGCTGTGCCCGAGTAGGACACGTGTCCATCCCTGGGGCTGGAGGACTCGGTTTTGGAGTCCTTGGGGCTCCTCGGCTTTGCTTTGTGGGGGTTAGGGGGGGATGGAACTGTGCTGCTGCTTCTTCCAGGCATCATTTCTGCCGCATTTCCCCAAATACTACGTGTCCCCAAGGGGGAAAATCGGCACAAAACCAGCCAGAAGCAGCTTTATGGAGATGGATGTCTAAGAACAACCATGCTCCGTGGCTTTTTTTTTTTGAAGAAAAAAAATCACGATCTTTAAGTACCTTATGATAAATTGTGGGATTTGTCCCCAAATCCAAACTCTCACGATGCTGCTGAGGTTGAGCCTTTGTTTGGGATGTGGATGTTGGCTCCTGTAGGAAGTTTTAATTTCGGGGTTGTAACGCTGAGAGCAGAAGGAGGAGGATGGGTAACATCTACTGCAACGGATTTGAGTTTCTAGCTTGTCCTACCCAACTTCACCAGCAGTGCTTGGGCACGGATGGATGAGTCCCCTGTTGGGGAATGGGGAAAAAGGAACTTCAGAGCCCCAAATGGCTTCAGTTAAATAAGGAGGTTGAGGCAGCGGGTGCAGCTCGGTCCCCATGGGCAGGATGGGTCCCTTCCCATGGTTGCATGAGGCAAAGCCTGTGGTGGAGAGCATCCCCATGGCAGGACTGGCCCCGGCACCGCTGCTGTTCCGCACAGACGTGGCCTAAATTGCGTTGCTATTCTTGGCAGTGGAGGGCGTTTGGGTTTTTTTCGCTCCCTCTCTCTGAACTTGGCTGGGTAAGAAAGCCAGCGCGCCCTTGGTGGTTCGCGGTCACACGGAGCAGCTCTGCCTGTCCTTCTGTGGTTTCTCATGTCCGGAAAATATATCTGCGGGGGGAAAGAGCTGGAGGGAAAATAAATCAGGGGGTTGAATTTGCTTGGAAATTGTACTTTTGGGCAAATCTTTCTAAAACCATTCCCCGTTAACCTCTAATTTCTATTCATGCTTCTCCCTCAGACAGGACAGGTAATTGCCCAGCTCCGTAACTGGTCCATGGGCTCCTCTTTGCCTTTGCCTTTGAGTTCAGTACAACAGCAGTGGCATGTCGGGCAGATGTGCACCCAGGAGTATTTTGGGGACATGGTGTCTGTTGTTGAGTACATGACAAAGCCGGTCTGGGAAAAAATCCACCCCGTGGCCTGAAAGATGCCCTCCAGCCTCTCTGAGTGTTTGGTCCTTGTCTTCTTCCTGCGGCTGGGAATAGCAGGTCCACCATGGAGGAGGCCTAGGAGAGCGCTGGAGGACATCACCTCATCCACTGCCCACCCCGAAGTCTGGATCAAGACAAGGGGTCCCAGTCATACCCCTCCTTACACAGAGCAAAGGGGTTCTCCAAGGCCGCTGGTCATGTCCTTCTCCTCCTGACCTGCCTTCCTCATGGACTGCACTCCCCAAATCCCAGTGTGGCCCCCAGTTTGGGAATTGCTTTCCCAACGCTGGTTGACCCAGCTGCAACGTGCCGAGGACCTCCTGGGGTTTGACCCAATGCCTTTCCCGGCTGGAGCAAGGGCTGCTGCTAACCAGGACGCCCATGTTTAGTACCTCCAAATCCTGCTCCAAACTCTGGACCAGCGCCTGGAAATCTCAGAAATGAACCCCTTGCTCTGCAGGGCTGGGATTGCTGGGGAAAGGCTGGGTGGGCCAACTGGGTTCACCCCATCTGCTGCTGCCTGACCTTTTATCCTTGGGTGCTGCAAATGGTATTGGGAGGTTTAACGATGGCAGTGAAGCCACGCCAAAAGGACTTGCAGGATGGGGAAGTCAACGACTTGCTGGAAGTATAAGGCTTTTGCCAGACAATGAAATTAATGTTTCCATTAGAAAAAACACAGGCTTTTCTGACCTCAGATTTCTTTTATTCTTTTCAGTCCAGCCAAGCGATACGTATGCACAATTCAGCTCTGTCTCCCTCTCCGTTGACTTGCAGATCCTCATAGCGTGGGAAAGACGCAAGCTTCCGGCCTCCGACCTGGGGATTTATGCTGCTAATCTGATTAGTGTATGATGGACGTGTCCAGTTGGAAGGAGATGGAGGTGGCACTAGTCAGTTTTGACAACGCTGATCAGATCGTGGAGGATCCCTGTTATTCAAACGACCTCAGCCCCGCCGGCCAGTCGCGGAAAGGCCATCCCAGCTGCGCCAACCTCCTCTCCAACTTGAGAATCCTCATCAACAGCGAAAACGCCAACAATGAGACCATTTTCTCCAGGTTCTCCGCCGAGTTCAGTGAGCACCTGGTGGGGGAGAGGGTGGGTATGGATGAGGGGGACCAACGAGTCATCATCAACATCGCTGGGCTGAGGTTTGAGACACGGCTCAAGACCCTCAACCAGTTCCCTGAGACCTTGCTTGGGGACCCAGAAAAGAGGATGCGTTACTTCGACTCCATGAGGAATGAATATTTCTTTGATAGGAACAGGCCCAGTTTTGATGGGATCCTGTACTATTACCAGTCCGGTGGGAAAATACGGCGCCCGGCCAACGTCCCCATCGACGTCTTTGCTGATGAAATCACTTTCTATGAGCTGGGTGACGAAGCCATGGACCAGTTCAGGGAGGATGAAGGGTTCATCAAGGACCCTGAGACCCTCTTACCAACCAATGACTTTCATAGGCAATTCTGGCTGCTCTTCGAGTACCCCGAAAGCTCTAGTGCAGCCAGGGGTGTAGCTTTGGTCTCCGTCCTGGTCATTGTCATCTCCATCATCATCTTCTGCATGGAGACCTTGCCAGAGTTCAGGGAGGAAAGGGAGTTTAAGTCCACCCAGGAGCTCTCTAAGAATCTGACAGACACCTTGCTGGCCCACAGCACCTTCACAGACCCTTTCTTCGTCATAGAGACTGCTTGCATCATCTGGTTCTCCTTCGAGCTGTTCGTCCGGTTCTTCGTGTGCCCCAGCAAGACCGAGTTCTTCAGGAACATCATGAACATTATCGACATTGTATCCATCATCCCCTATTTCGTGACGCTCACCACCGAGCTGATCCAGCAGAGTGAACTCAACGGGCAGCAGAACATGTCTTTGGCCATCCTGAGGATCATCAGGCTGGTCAGGGTCTTCCGCATCTTCAAGCTCTCCCGGCACTCCAAGGGGCTGCAGATCCTGGGGCAGACCCTCAAGGCCAGCATGCGGGAGCTGGGTTTGCTCATCTTCTTCCTCTTCATCGGCGTCATCCTCTTCTCCAGTGCTGTCTACTTCGCAGAAGTGGATGAGCCGCAGTCCCATTTCTCCAGCATCCCCGACGGCTTCTGGTGGGCTGTGGTCACGATGACAACCGTTGGCTATGGAGACATGTGTCCCACCACCTTAGGTGGGAAGATCGTGGGCACTCTGTGCGCCATTGCAGGGGTACTGACCATTGCGCTGCCCGTCCCCGTCATCGTCTCGAACTTCAACTATTTCTACCACAGGGAGACAGAGAATGAAGAGAAGCAAATTCTGCCCGGGGAGGTGGAGCGAATACTCACCAGCGTGGTGACGGGAAACGGCAGCATGGAGTCGCTCAATAAGACCAATGGGGGTTACCCTCGAGACAAGGCCAAAAAATGATGGTCGGGGCCATGACGGGACTACTCACTGTCAGGTGGGATTGGCTGGATAAGGCATAAAACATCTGCACGCTCTGATTTTTTTTAAAACCAAATGTGCTGCTGCTTTTTTTTTTTTTTTCTAGACATTTTTCAATCTCTGATATCCTGTGGCTATTCAAATAAATACCATCTTTCTTATCTCTCTCCCCTGCCCATCAGTCTGGTTTTTTATTATTTGATGCTCATCTGCTTGACATTTTGTTTCTCTGTCCGTGGCGTCAGAGCGGAGTTTCCCATACACAGAGATTTCCCCCATTTTCTGGAGGGGGGAAAAGAAAAAAAAAAGGGCAAAATGACATGAAATGCTTTGCTCGGTGGCACCCAGCTGTCCGGGGATGAAGGTGGGTCCGGCTCCCTGCTTTTCTTAATCCATTTTAAATAATTCCTCCCCACCCACCGCTCAGGATCCGGGCGTCTGACTGACTTCCAGACCTGGGACTGCTCTGGCTGAAAAATAAGCTGGCAAAAAAAAAAAAAAAAAAAAAATTAAAAGTTATATTTTTAGCTGGATGAGTTCCCTTATCTGCCTGCCTGATTAATTTTGTTGGCACGGCAGGGTGGGCAGTGACGGGTGGGACTAAGCCACTGTGCCGGGGGGATTAGGAGGAGAGGGATGGTGACCGGTCACGGTGGTACGGCCACCAAGAGAGGTCCAGTGCACCGTGGCTCAATGCCCATTGGGGTTTCTGATGGAAAACTGAGCTCTAAGAGAGGGAAGGGGATTTCTCCTGCGACAAACTCTCAACTCAGGGGTTACGTGGTGTACAAACACCCTTGGGGAAGAGCCACCGTGACCTTGTAGTTTTTATTGTCACTTATGTCGCTGCAAATGGGGCACAGAGTGGTGGGGACTGGTTTTTCCCATCGTAAAAAAAAAGCACTTCTGGTTTTCTACAACACGCAAATTTCCATCGGCGCTTTTTGACGGGAGAAACCAGCAACAGATCATTTTGCCGTTCTCTCTAATGCCAGCAGGTTTGCTTCCGACGAAAACATTTTGTTCCAACTTCACTGTTTCACTTGGCTTTTTTTTTTTTTGATGTTTCTGCCTACATTAAAATCACAGTTTCTCATGCAGTGTCTACACATCCGCTTTTATATCCCACATCTGTTATATTTGATGTCTCATCTCCTAAAGGTTCCACACGATCATTACGCAACGTGCCAGCATCTCTGGTTTGCAATTTCATTCAGAAAGGAGCCGTGAAAGATGGATTATCTTTTTTTATTATTATTATTTTATTTTTTTCTTTTAATACCTGGTCTAATGGAAAATGTGAGTTTGGGCATGCTGGGATTTTCCCAGTGGCGGAAAACCCGCATCCTGCCAGCTCCGCTGCAGAGCTTCTGCTGGCTCTGGTTTTGGGGGAGGTTGTTATTTTGGTTTTGGGGTCTTCTTGTGGACTTTCTTTCTGCAGTGAGGTCTTTCGCACCCCAGGGGGATGGATCTGGGACATGACCAGCACAGCTCCTTCAGGACAGGTTTTTTTGCCTCTGGGACAAATCCCCCTTTTTTTCCCATTCCCATCTTCTTCCTTACCCCATCCCTCGTAACCACCAGATTATCATCCCAAAGAGGAGGAGGAGCTGTGAGAGCTATTTAATCTCCTTCTCACCGTCTTCAAGTTCTCATCATCTGTGGGGATGGCTGGAAGAGGCACAGCTGGAGAGCAGCACCCTGAGACATCCCCATCTCTGCTCCATTCCCCCCCCTCAAAGCTCTCCAGCAGCTCTGCCACATCACTATTTTTATTTCATAACAGGTTCTTTCTCCTTTTCTTCTAGAAAGCTTGAATTTTTTACGTTCTTTTATTTTTTTTTTTAGCGCTCCACTCCCAAAATTTCCCTCCCAGCCTCTCAAAGTTGAAGCACTTTTGGGTTTTATTGCTTGAGAAAGTCACCACGAGAAGCCCGGGTGGAGGTTTGGGTTGGGAAATATTCATCCTGCTCGCTATGAGCGCGTCTTCGCTGCTCTGCTCCCTTAGCAAACAGGGACCGAAATGGTGCTGGGATGGATGGATGGATTGATGGACGGATGGGTGGATGGACGGCGGGATGGGTGGATGGACAGATGGATGGGTGGATGGACGGATGGATGGATGGATGAACAACCTGATTCTTATTGACTTGTAAACTCTATTCTCAAATAAAATAATAGATGCTTCAAAGGCTGGCATGCAGAAAATATTGTTTATTTGGACTCAACTTCTCGTTCTTGGCTTTGTGCTGCTCCACGGGAGCTGGTCCCCAGCGGGGCATCGTGTGTGGGAGTTGAGACGTGAGACATTATGGACCTGAAGGCTCCAGATCTGTGGGCTGAGGAGGAGCTCTGCGGGGGTTTCCCCAGCGCTGCGGCTTACGCCGACCGTTGTGGGAGAATAGGTCCAAGGTGATTCCCTGATTTATGCTATGAGGACGGGGTCAGAGGCACTAAACCTCTCCAGACACAGTAGCTTATTTCCGATTTATCGTGAAGCAAAAGAGGAGGCAAACCAGGCTGTGAATACCCACTGTCAGCTGGTGCTTGATAAAAACCTGCCAGAAAACCCATTTCCCCGCACAATTTGCAGCTTAGTACCTTCCCAAATAGAGGCCCAAAGCTCAGAGCTCACTGAAATCCATAAAAGGCTCTTATTAACTGTACTATTCTTGAGTCAAGCCTTAATGAGCCAATCTGTCATGTCCTCTAGCACGCAGGCTGAATTCCCACTTGAATTTTTGTACTGCTACAGAAAAAGCTAAAAAGAAGACTTTGTCAGAAAGATGTCCTGGTTGCTTTTTATCCCTGGAGTAAGTTGGAACTTGTGGGCACACGTGAAATATTTGTCAGCTAAGAAGCATTTCCCTCCTCCTCCCAGCTGAAATTTCCAAGCAAGCCCTGGAGCATCCTTTTTGCCCCCAGGGCAGATATCTCTGAGCTTCCCCGATGCGCAGGAGTACAGTTTTGGCACCTCAGCCACGAGGTGGCACTCCAGGATAGACATTTCCCTGGACGTAGACAGTCCCGACATGTATTTCCCCCTCTCTAATTCATGCTTGGAAGCGTTTAGCTGGTTCGTTTCTTTATTGCAAGTGTGAGCGTGGGTGTGGGAAGGGATGCTTCGGCCGTGGGGGATGCTCTCATGGAAGAAGCCCGTTGCAGAGCGGCATTTGCCAGGGACTCTTGGCACTGGTGCCAGAGTGGCATGAGAGGAGGGGTTAGGAGCTGCCTCCTGGCACAGCGTTTGGGCTTTTGGTCCCACCCAGGACAAGGTCACGGCTCCCCTCTTCTGTCCCACTCACCAGGAGCCCCTGGGTGCTCCTGTTGGGTCTTGTCTATGCTGGGAGGGTCTGGTCCCTGGGTTGCTGATCCTCGGTTCCCACTGCATTGGGCTCATTTCTTGTTGCTCCTAACAATGAGAAAATTCCTGTGACAGAGCCGATGTAAAGCCCCATCTGCCCAAAAATCCAGGCTTGGGTGACTCTTGGGCACAAGGGACTCCCACCTGCTGGGGCTCAGTGGCCCAGGGCTGTGCGAGCTCAGGGAGCTGGGGGGATAAATCACATTTCCACCATCCCACATCATATACTCCTTTCTAGTTGGCTCAAAGACAGGGCAACTTCTGCACAGTGAGACGAGAGAAACATTCATTTCCAACCCCGACCACCTGGATCTCTCCCTCCGCCTCCCCGTTCCCATCGGGTAAGCAGTCTCCAGGGCCCATCGATGATGGAACCTCATTTATCGATAAATAATGCAAATAGACCCTTAGCCCTCAGCAGGGTAGAAATGAAGCGGCAGCGGGGACTTTTGGCTCTCTCTCTCAGCCGCCCGCTGAGCGCTTTCACTGCAGCCGCTCGAGAGGAAAGAGGCGGTCTCCATTTGCAACAGGGTTTCAGATGGATGGAGGTAATTTCCTTTTCAAAAATGGGAACTGCAAATTTAAAGGAGTGAAACAACATTAGAGAAGGAACCGTCCTGATCGTTGCAAGGGAAAATGATCATAAAATAAATATATGAGGTTTTGGTGGGCTTTTTGCACAGCGGTAAAGTCTATAACTGAGGACTGGCTGGTGTTTCCAGGCTGTTGGTGACCATCTCATAGCACAAACTGGTTCATTATTGGGAAAAGGGCATATAATTGATGATTCTTTATGGGGAAACAACTTAGTGTAACTGGATTGTTCTAAACTATGGCAACTGAAATAAGACATCACCTCTACACATGCACAGCTGTGGATGTGCTTCTGTAAAAGCTTCCCCATGGGAGGACACGTGTTGGGTGAGAGCCGTCTCTTGCCCTGCTCTCTTGGGCGGTCCAAAGGAAGTCTCCAGCCGAGCCACATCCTCCTGGGGGAGTCACTGCCCTGAGATGTCTTTGGGCTATTGGACACCACGTAGGGGACGCAGGGGGAAAACCTTGACCCAAGGGACAGGGAGCTACTGGTGGGACATTGTAGTGGGTCTGCAGGGATCTGCACTGATATGGGCTCTGTCTGGGATGGTGAGTTCATCCTCCCTGGATGGAAGTTTGGAGTTTCCAGAATTGCCCACTTGATGTAACCCCAATAAAAGAGCCAACCTTGAATTCCCAGAGACCCACCCCTCAGCCCCTGCAGGCCACAACCGCAGCTCCCAAAGGCCCGAGTCTTGGCTGCGTTGGCCAAATGCTCTGTAGCCACCATGAAGCAGCAAATCTATGACAGCTCCTTCCTAGTTCCTGGCGTTTTATCACAAACAAATGTGCAGCCACCAACTCTGAACCGTCAACACTTTATTTGTGTGTGAGCAAGGGATTCCTTACGAGAGAGAATCTCTTACTGCACCAAAATCGTGGTTGTGGTCTGGTTGCGTGATGAAACCACAGCACCGGTGGCATCACGGTAGATCTAAATAGCCTTGGCCAGCCCAATGCGGTTGTTGGCCCGGTCAAAGATGCTGTAGTACACCCTGATGAAGACATCTCCCAAGATCCAGAGGTCCCCAGAGGTGTTCTGGAAGCTGCTGATGCAAAGTGCTTGGTCATTCTGCACCTGAGCGAGAAAAGGCAAATGGGGGAAATGTGGGCTAGTATCTTTTCTTGCATTGCTCTGGCGGTCCATGGCCATCCATCCCCTGTCTCCCATGGGAATGGGAGAAGCCAGGGCAACCAGAGCCATTGGAGAAAGTAGAAGGACCTTGAGAGAGGCTCATGAAACCAGGACCAGCTGGTTCCCCCTTACCTGCTCAGTGTAAGCCAAAGCGGACACAGGATATTGAACTCCATTGATGACAAAGATGACATCGGGCATGGCAGAAATGGAGCTGCAGTTCACGCTGTACTGAGGAGAGCAGAGGAAAGAGGTTCTCAGGTGGGAAACAACACGTTCACAAGGCAAGGAGTGAAAGGGTTTGATTTCACCAGTACAAAGTAGAGACTGGGAGTGTCTCATGGTGATCTCTCTTGGAGGTATTAGGGGAGCAGGGCTGGTTTGCCATGAGCAGAGATGTGGTTTCCATGGGCGTGGAAGCAGGCTTGGTGCTGGGCTTGGCAGTGCCAGGCTGCCTCCAGGGTGAGCAGAGCAAACCATGGGTGCTCTTACCTCTCCGTACGTGTCCTGCATGGCCCCAACTGCGCCCTGGATGTTACTAATGCCGGAGGGTGGCCCAGCCACGAGGGAAGTGCCGGTGTCAATGATGGCTTGGCAGCCACCGCTGCATGCCACCTCCTGGCTGTTCACGATGATGCTGGGCGGGACAGACAAAGCAAAGGGCCGTTAAATAACCAGCTGGATCTTAGCGATGTTTTCAAACTTCTTTTATGAGACTTAAAGCTGAGGAAGCCAAAGTGTCGCCCTTGGGCCTTTCGCTTCTTGGAGTCTGCAATGCCAGGTGGTATCACAGCCCCGTTGCACACATGGGGACTGAGGCACCAAACACAGCCCAGCGGTTGGGACCCAACCGAGCTCAACAAAAGTAGTTCATGGACCATAATTTTGCTCTACTCATCACCAGGGACATACCCAAGAGCACAGGCTTTGTGCAAGAGAAGATCTAGCCTGTGTCCCAGGCACAAAGCACCCACATTTTAGCTGGCAGTTACCAAAGTCCCATGGATTTTGGCCACTTGACCTTCTGCATCCTACAGCCACGGGGATACCAGTGGAAAGCCTCTGATATCGATGGGTCTCAGGTCTCTTTAGAAACAATGGTTAGAAATGACCATAGATCAGCAGAACTGTTTTGTTACCTGTCCATGGAGAACTGCCAGTAGCCTTGGTAAGAGACAGAGATCCAGTTGATGGAGCCGGTGAAATAAGACTCATCGATTCCCCCAAAGATGACCACGCTCCCTGTCATCTCCCTGGATGATGCAGAAAAAGAAAAACAGTGGAGGGTTTGCCACGTGCCTTCAGTGCAGGCAGCTTAAAACAGCAGAGCTGTGTGTCCTGTGGGGCGAGATGCTGCTGGAGATGCCACCTCATTACAGAGCATCAGCGAGGTGGTGGCATGACAGCAGTGTGCGTCAGGTCCTTTGGACCCAGAAAAAAGGGGAAAAGGGAGCCATGGTGGAGGCACATTCCTGGAAGCTAGAGAGGTTTTCTGGTAAGCCACAAGGCAAAAAGAGGGCAAAATTTGGCAAGTCTTGTGGCCACCTGCTAGGAACCACCCAGCCTTTGCATGCCATGGCACAGAGACAGCAGCTGGATGCAGCAGTGACAGCAGAGGAGTCACCAGCAAATGCAATGATGTGCATGAAGTATATCTGCTACCTTTCCCAGCCCTTGAGACCCCCCTGGCTTACCGGGACAGATAGACTGAAAAGAGGTTCTCCTCCAGCAAGCTCTCATTCATCATGTTATCGAACACCGGTGTGATCCCATCAACAGCCAGGTTTGGGTAGCCCAAGCCCAGGATCCCATCAAACTTGACATGGACAAAGAACTGGCCGGGCTCGGTGGTGCTCAAGCCGAAGAGTTGGTTGGTGTCCACAAGAGAAGCAACCTAGGGACGGGGAGGATGCCGTGAGAGCCGGATCGGGCACTGCAACATTGATGTTAAGCAGGTGGAGAAGGCACAAAGAGTCCCTTCTGGAAATGCCATCATGACACTCACGGTGACGGTGTCGGAGCCCACGATGCCCTCCATGTCACCAGTGCCGTAGTGAATAGACAAGTTCTGCCCTGTGCTTTTGTAGGTGGAGGACTGCGATGGGTTAAACATCTGATGGTTTTCTAGGAGGTGAGTGGGAAAAATCAGAAATGAAGACTTTCAGCGAGGCTGAGCATTAAGGGAAGCGTGGGAGGAGGAACCCTGCTGAATTGCTGTTTAGACCTGCCATTTATTATCCTCCTTTCAGGAACAATTTAGCTGTGAGCATTTGCTGTACGTCCCTGCCCCTCCTCCAGCAACCAGGGATCTGCAGGAAAACCCATCACCCCCTATGGACAGATGGGGAAACTGAGGCGCTGAGGACTAAAGCCATCACCCTGTGGAGTACAGCACTGAGTAGGTCCTACACCCCAAACACTTATCCCTCCAGCACATTTCACAGATGCTATGGACCCAGCACCCCTGGTTAGGTGGCCCTTGGTCCCCTGGCCACATCACCCCAACCTTTGGGTTCAATCATGCAGTTATAAGCCCAGAACATGCTGTTGGACCCAGCTCTGCTGAAACGGGGAGCCCTTGCCTGCCCCAACTTACCGCAAGCCAGGCTGGAGCAGGAGACGGAGGGAACCCAGAGGTTGGAGGAGCCGGTGTCGAAGACCACGGTGAAGTCCTGTGGTGGGGTGCCGATGGAGATGGTCCCGTAGTACTCCATCTGCGGGGTGGCGGGAGCAAGGGTTGCTTTTAAGGCACGAGACCAAACCTGGACTTTCTCCTTTCAGCCTTCATGGTCCCCTTCTTCATGGGGACACCCTGCTTCCAGCAGGACATTTCTGTGTCCTGGCTCTGTCTAGGGCCACCAGCGTGGGCAGGAAGGGGCAAAGGATGTAAGCTGAAGGCTTTAGGGTAAAAGGATTCGGGTTTGGTCCATGCAGAGCACAGACATGGGAATGGGTGTCCCACAAACCACCCCAACCCCCCCGGGACTGCGCCACTGGGGGACAAAGCCAACACTCACGTCGAGGATGTTCAGCAGGGGCTCGGTGGCCACTTCGGTCCTGTTGGCAAAAGCATGTGGGAATTTGGTGCCGATGTCATAGCGGTGATGCTGGAAGAAGCGGTGCAGCAAACCCTTCTCCCTGAGGACCTCTCTCAGCTTCTTCCCTCTTTCCAAGGGCAGCCTGGCACGAGCACCGAGGAAAAAAATACGAGTTAGAGAGAATTTTGCTGCCTGCAGCGTCCACCACCTTCAATGTTTGTGCTGACCCAACCGCGGAAGCACAGCGGACTGCCCCGAAACACCTCCTCGGGGGGATTTCTGCAAAACCCCAAAGCACCTCCAGAAAGCAGACCCTCCGTCAGGCACCCCCGCCTCCTCTGCGCCCTTTCCCAGCCCTCACGTCCGCTTCCCAAAGCCGTCAAAAGGCTCCGAGTGCTCGTTTTCCCTCTTTTGCGACCCACGAGTGAGTGACTTGCTGCGGTGACTTACTTGGTGACACCCTGGGAGAGGGCAGAGGCAGCGCCGAGAAGCACCAGGAGGAACCGCATGGTGCCGGGGGCTGCCGGGGCAAACGCCCGGTGGTTTATATAGCCCCTGCGCACCCCACCTGCGGTGCCAAGAGCGGACCGGACCACCACTGCCCCGTCCGCCACCCCCCCCAGTAGGCACTCGGCCAAGGCAGGTGACAGCCAGGGACAGAAGGACACGGCAAACATCGGCTAATAGCAATACGTCACCCGGCGAGGGTGGGGTGGCTGCAATCACACCGTGCCGACCGTGCCATCCTACCGTACCCCCCTCCATCCTTTAGCACCCCAAATCCTTCGTCCCCGCGAGGGACCACCTGGCTGTGAGCATCATTTGGGCTTTTCGTTTCGGCATCCAAAGCCGCTGCAAGCAGCAGGGGGACCCCCACAGTGTGCATCCCTCCCCCCCCCCCATTTATGGGGGTCTGTCCCCAGTTGGGACAGGGAAGGGGACCCCGTTGGGTGCCGACGTGTGTGTACTCCCTGGGGAGAGGTGGGCACGAGGGGTTTGCGCACGTTTTGACCCTGCGGTGTCCGCCGTTATCTGCAAAGAAAACCCTATTATGGGATGCAAACAGGCTGCGGGAAAGGTGACCCTGCAGCACGCTGACCCCGCTCGGCCCGGTTTGCCCAGCGATACGGGGCCCATTAAAACAGGATTAAAACTCCTAACGAGCACCTCGGTATCGCCCGCAGAGATAATGGCTCCGGGCGTCAACGCGCCTTTTGCAGTTTGCGACGAGGAGAGCGTGAGGGACGCGGCGGGCGAAGGACACGGGGCGATGCTGAGCGATGCAGGATGAGGATCCCGGTACCGCTTGGGGTTGCTTTTAATTCCAGCAGTGCGACCCATGACACTACACACACCCCCCCTCGGGTGCCCAAAATTTGGTGGCAGCTGCTGGTGACTGGGTTTCGGGGATGACGGCTTGGAAAAGCTGAGCGACCCTTTTTTTTTTGTCATCTTTATTGTTTGAATTTCCCATCGGTGCTGCCACTATTTCGAAAGGATGCTGTGGGCAGAGCCGCTCCATCCCCACACCACCAGGACGGTCCCCTCCGCTGCAGGGGGGAAGGTGGGTTTCTGCGATGGGGATGGGTTTTGTGATGGAGTAAAGCAGGAATTAATAATGATTTGGAGAACGGCTGGAGAGCAGCCCTGAGGAGAAGGACTCGGGGGTGTCGGTGGGTGAGAAGCTCCCCAGGAGCCGGCAACGTGCACTGGCAGCCCAGAAAGCCCCCGGCCCCCCGGGCTGCATCCCCCGCAGCGTGGCCGGCAGGGCCAGGGGGGGATCGTGCCCCTCTGCTGCACTCTGCTCTGCTCTGGGGAGACCCCCCCGCAGTGCTGCCTCCAGCTCGGGGGGTCCCCACAGAAGGAGGACAAGGACCTGATGGAGCGGGGCCAGAGGAGGCCCCGGAGATGCTGGGAGGGCTGGAGCCCCTCTGCTGGGAGGACGGGCTGGGAGGGGTGGGGGGGGGTCAGCCTGGAGAGGAGAAGGCTCCGGGGAGACCTCAGAGTCCCTTCCAGTGCCTAAAGGGGCTCCAGGAGAGCTGGGGAGGGACTCTGGATCAGGGAGGGGAGCGGTGGGATGAGGGGGAACGGTTTTACACTGGAAGAGGGGAGATTTAGATGAGAAATTAGGAAGAAATTGCTGACTGCGAGGGCAGTGAGCCCCCGGCGCAGGGTGCCCCGAGAAGCTGTGGCTGCCCCATCCCTGGAGGTGGTCAAGGCCGGGTTGGACGGGGCTGGGAGCAACCTGGGCTGGGGGGAGGTGTCCCTGCCCCGGGCAGGGGGTGGCACTGGATGGTCTTAAAGGTCCCTTCTAACCCAAACCATTCTGTGATTCTGTGATTCATTTGGCAGCGGGAGGGGAACGAGTTGAAATTGTGCAGTTGATTTGTACAGGAATGGGAAGGGGCTGGGGCTGGGCTACGGTGGCCATAAAGGCAACGAATAGAATAGAATAGAATAGAATAGAATAGAATAGAATAGAATAGAATAGAATAGAATAGAATAGAATAGAATAGAATAAGGCTAGAATAGACTTGATATTAGAATCAAATCGAATTGAATCGAATCTAATCGAATCAAGTAGAATAGAATAGAATATATTTTTATATTTTTATGGTTTGGAAACCATACATGCAATTATTTCAGGTGCTGAATATTCAGACCCAGGAGCATCACTGGGATGCAGCGCTGGCTTTGGGACACCTCGGTCATGCCCTGGCTGGATCCCAGTTGGGTCCCAGCCACGTTGTGGCCAGGTCCCAGCCCGCGCTGGCTTGTGCAGCCGGGCACAGTTCACCTTGGAGCCGGAACATTCAACAGGGAGTGGGAAAACGCACGTGCGGGAGGACGAGAGGGGCGCTTGGCACTGTGCCGCGGGGGGAAAGCAGCTCAAGGGAAGCAAACAGCCCCGGATGCTCCTGATTAGGAGGTTGTGTTGACTTTTCCCCCCCCGTCCCTGGAGGAGGACGTGAGCTTTGGCTTTGCTGTTTATGCTTTTTCCCCGCACAGGGATTTCCTTAGGAAAAAATATTGCTGGGTTTTGCTCCCTTAAATGCACTTTGAAAGCAGATTGAAAGTGGTTTTTTTTTTCTGCTAAACTGAGGGTAAAACCATGCAGGGAAACGTCCCTGGTGAGAACCCGGGAGAAGGGAGCAAAGGCAGGGACCCACTTGGACTGTGCATCCCTAATCTGGATGCATCTAATCTGCGCATCCTAATCAGGACCTCTTCAATTTACAATTTACGATCAAAAAGGAGAGGCTGCTCGTGCACTGGGGGTGTCCCTCTAGAGATTCATGCCGGAATCGAGTGATTTCCCACTAAATTATCACCTCCTGCAGCTCAAGGCCACCAGGAGATTGGTAATTCCCAGCAGGCAGCCCTGCTCTGGGTCTGGGGGGTGCCCCCAAAATGGGAATTGAGGATGGTAAGAAGCTGTTTGGTTGTTTTATTTCTTTTTTAGAATCATAGAATGGTTTGGGTTGGAAGGGACCTTGAAGACCATCCAGTGCCACCCCCTGCCCTGGGCAGGGACACCTCCCCCCAGCCCAGGTTGCTCCCAGCCCCGTCCAACCCGGCCTTGAGCACCCCCAGGGATGGGGCAGCCACAGCTTCTCGGGGCACCCTGCCCTAAATAAAATCAACCCAGTCATTGCAATGTTTTATTTTCACCAAATTTACAATAAATTGGGGGGGATGGGGGAGAAACAAGTGCGGGGAAGCTTTCACCCAGCATCACATGCCAAATCTGAATTACTTTAGTCTCCGTGATAACATCGCGTCTGCCACAGCCGTCCCTGGGGTGTCCTTTGGGGTCTTTAGGAATAGAAACAGTTGCTGCTATAGCACCAAAACCCACCAAAACCCACCAAAACCCACCAAACCCCGCAAAAAAAAAAGCACCCCAAGGGCTTTCCGGTAGCAGCTGGAACACTGCTGCGTTCACACCTCAAACACAGCTTCTGCGTGATGGGAAACCGGTCGGGTTTGGGTTTTCTTGCTGTAAATTGTGATGATTGTTTTTTTTTTTTTATTTCCTTTATTTCTTTCATTTTATTTATTCTTGCCGTAGGAAGCAGGAGAGAAGCTCAATTGATAGACTATTTTCCCATGTTATATTTTGAAGAGGGGAAGGGAAAGCACACGTCAGAGAGAACTTTTAGCGCATTTAATTAACTTGAATATCCCATTCTCTTCCCAAAAGCGACTGACATAAAGAGAGGCTCCCAAACCTCATACGGGGCAGATGCTGAGACTGGAAAAACATTTTCCTGCATCCCAAAGACCTACATCTGGCACGGCACGGCTCCAGCCAGCCCCGCTTCAGCCTCTGCCGAACACATCGCGTTGCTCTAACTTTGGGGAAATCTTTTCCTTAATTCCCCACAGCTACTCAGAATCGATTTCTTTTAATTGCCGGCTAGATGAGACCATCCATCGCCAGCCCGAAGAGCTGCTTCCAGGAAAAAAAAGGCTGATAAGTCACATGCAGGCAATACGGCGATGGGAATTGTCGCTACCGAAATGGTTTATCCGGTAGGAATTGCAGGGAAACGGCTGAAACTCCCCACAAAAGGACGTTTCTGCCCCTCTGACTTTGTGTCTTTCCTGGTGCACGAGCGAGAAGGGTGGAAATACGACGAGCCCCGGCTCCACCGCCCCCCGTCGCCGCTGGGACGGGCCCCGCGGGCGCTTCGGTGGATGACGCGATGCTGCTCAGCTTCGCATCCCCCATTTTATCGGGAGCCGGGATGAAAACCAGGGGAGGCAGCGCTGGGCTGCTGGGTGCTCGGCAACTACTTTCACCCTTCCCAAACGACATCACCCTTGATTTTTAGGGCATAAAATAAAGGAGGGAGGTGAACGCCAGCTGACAGCCTCCGCTACGTGCAGACAACACCACGTGAAAGGGGTTTTTGAGGCCACGGCCACTGTCCTTTGAGCCATTCCTGGAGGCTGGAGCCGGGTCCAGCTCCGGGCTGGGGCAGAGCTTTGCTAAGCCACATGTCGGAGCAGCTTGGCCTGACCGTGCCTCAGTTTCCCCACATAACATACAGCTTATAACAACACTGTCTACCTTGGAAAAGCACTTTTAAGGTTGCCTGGCGCTACGTGGGCAACCGATGGCCACGGGAGAGGGCGAGAAATGGGCGCTGGGGTCTCGCAGATGGAGAGCCGGGAGCGTCGCCCTAAAAATCAATGTTCTTGAAGTCGAGGGAGCAGCGGTAGCGGCCGTCGAGGAACCTGGAGCATATGAAGTTGGGTAAACAGGGGCAGGTGTGGTGCTGGCGCTTCCCAAAAAAAGGGACCTGCGGAGAGATACGGGAGAGAAAAGGGCGTCAGGGCTCTGCTGCCACCCAAAAAAAAAAGAACAAATGGGATCAAAGCCCTGAGAAAATCTCCGGCTCTTCTCGGAGGTTTAATGGGGATATGCCTGAAATTAATTTTTGATCCCGCCGAAGCCCTTCGCTCCTTCCCTGCGCGAGCAGAAGGCGCAGCGTCATTAAATCTTGCCGCCAGCGTGCAAAATCGATCCGGGAGCAGAGAGCGGGATGCTCCCCCCGGGGCCAGGCTGCTGCTGCTAAATCCTGACGGAGGAGGGATCGCGGCAGCGTCGCGCTTTGGGCTAATCCCGGTGCGCTGGGGGTGATGCTCGGACAGAAATCGCGGCGCTGGGGCGGCTCTGCGGCATTAACTGGGCTTCTCCTCGCTCGGCGGAGCGTTTACGACTCAATTTGGAGCAGCGGGGACTGCGCTTTTCTTTTAAATGAATGGGGGGGGGGGGGGGGGGGAGCGGCTCGGTCCCCCCTCCCGGTCGAGGTCCGCAGCAACCATGGGACACCCCAAGGATTTAGGGTGATG